>NC_090222.1:10107500-10385000 GCF_024489055.1 Chanodichthys erythropterus
CTGAGGTCTAAACAACTATATTCTCACCTAAAAAAACTACATTCGGTTACAAAATAACAATAGAATCTATAAAAATATGGTGGGTTTGCTCATCTACCATGACACTTGCTGTGAGAATGCTGACGGCGGAGTAATTCAAACGGTCAAATGGTTCCAGTGGCGATACTGGTAGAATATTGCATGGCTGGAAAGACCTCTCAGCCAGTCAGATTTGAGAACCAGAACAAACTGTTGTATAAAGCCTTTTATACGTATAACAAAAATGCTGCAATATGCAGTTTTGTGGGTGGCAGCAAACATTGAACTACTACGTTTCACCATTCCTATCTACTTACCAGGACATCCTAGAGATGAAGCAACCAAAAAACTGCTGGGCCAGAGCTTGAGCCAGAAAGCGCCTACTTATAGGAGTCTGATCTATGATCATACCACTGTGCAGGAGGTTGGTACTGAGAAGAGCAAACACAGACACAAAATCAAACAGAACATCAAATCACATTGTAGCTTCGGTTAACAAAGCCTTTGAAATTAACATACACAAAAAAAAAAAAAAAAAAAAAAAAAAAAAAACCTTCAAAAGTACACATCTAATGCAGGATTTTCCTGCATTTAAAATATTTTGGTGGCCACCAAAATTAATCTGTCCATTAATCTGTCCCTTAATAGATTTATATGATCATTTAACGTGATGATACCTGCCGTTTTGCAGTACAGGTACCCGCTGATAGCCAGCTACTTTACAACTCTTTAAAGTGCTCCTGTGAGTGTGAAGAGCGTCAAAGATTTCCATTTACAATGTGTTTTTGCAGCCTTGAGCTTTGTAGCCAATCACAGACATATCTGTTGAACATATATGATTAAATTAAATTCAGATTAAATATCCACTCAACGCCGCTCCGAATAGTGTTGACAAAACAAATAGTTTTTGTTTAGCTTGAGTTCTGCACGTTTGCAAATCCTTTCATTATAATACTATATATGCACAGCGTATATACACTGTGTGCATAATTATGCAAGTTGATTTTCTGATCATATTGTTTTTTTCCAGGCACATTTTAACAAACCACATCAATCCTAATAACTACTATTAATTTTGTATTTAATAATTTATAAGTGATATATAATTGTTCATGAAGGCTGGAAATGAAAAACGCTATATGTTCAAGTGTGCATAATTATTAGGCAGGTTTTACAGGCAAAGTGAGCCAAAACAGAGATTTAAGCCTCTGAGATCCAGACACCTTGCACTTTTGGAGGTAGGTTGCAGTTCTGAAAAATGGTGGCGTTGGAGTCTAAATGGTTCCTGATGGTTTCACACTTATTCACTTTAATTCTAAATTATTTTGCAGTTAACATGTCTTTTCTTCTCCACCTGTTTTTCCTCTGACCCTGCTGACCCAATGAGCTTTTTGCGGTCCATTGGTCATGCCTTAACTTCTAGTATTGCATCCTTCTCATGAGCATTTTAGAATTTTTTACTTTTCAGTCCGAGTAAAATCTCATTTTGCCTGTAAAAGAAAACCTGCTTAACAATTATGCACACCTGAATATAAGGCATTTTTAATTTCCAGCTTTCATGAACAATTATATATCACTTATAAATGATTAAATACAAAATTAATAGTAGTTATGATTGATGTGGTATGAAATTGGTAAAAATGTGCCTGGAAAAAAAATATGATCAGAAAATCAACTTGCATAATAATTATGCACGCAGTGTACTATATACAGTGCATCCGAGAAGTATTCACAGCGCTTCACTTTTCCCACATTTTATGTTACAGCCTTACTACAAGCTACAAGCTTGGCACACCTATTCTTGGCTAGTTTCTCACATTCTTCTTTGCGGGACCTCTCAAGCTCCATCAGGTTGGATGGGGAGCATCGTCATTTTCAGATCTCTCCAGAGATGTTCAATCGGGTTCAAGTCTGGGCTCTGGCTGGACCCCTCAAGGACATTCACAGAGTTGTCCCGTTGCCACTCCTTTGTTATCTTGGCTGTGTGCTTAGGGTCATTGTCCTGTTGGAAGATGAACCTTCGCCCCAATCTGAGTTCCAGAGCGCTCTGGAGTAGGTTTTCATCAAGGATGTCTCTGTACATTGCTGCATCCATCTTTCCCTCAATCCTGACTAGTCTCCCAGTTCCTGCTGCTGAAAAACATCCCCAAAGCATGATGCTGCCACCACCATGCTTCACTGTATGGATGGTATTGGCCAGGTGATAAGCGGTGCCTGGTTTCCTCCAGACATGACGCTTGCTGTTCAAGCCAAAGAGTTCAATCTTTGTTGATCTCATGGTCTGAGAGTCTTTGGCAAACTCCAGATGGGCTGTCATGTGCCTTTTACAAAGGAGTGGCTTCCGTCTGGTTGTTCTTCTGGAAGGTTCTCCTTTCTCCACAGAGAAACACTGGAGCTCTGTCAGGCCTTGCTGACTAAGGCCTTTCTCCCCAGATTGCTCAGTTTGGCCTGGCAGCCCGCTCTAGGAATACGCTAAAGTATTGGACCGCCAGTCTAGCTTTTACTGCGATCGCCGCGGTTTCGAATCCGCCTTTTGGCGAGTTCGGTCTTCTCTAGTTTCACATCACATATCAAAAAAGGCTTTTTTTTTTGTCAAAAGAAATTAAAACAATGTTATAAAAGTGCAAATAACCTGCCTAACGAGTGTTTATTAACATTAAAAGTATTTATTGGGCAGGGTTAGCAGCATGTTCGATATTACCCACTAGAGGGCAGAATAACACAGGGAATCAATTAAAGAACGCAATAGTAATGTTGAACTACTGTTACAATTTGGTGCTCCAAAATCCCAGAGGTTTATCATGGGAATTTGCGTTCATCCCAGGCTAACCTTTATTGAGGTTAAATTTATTAGACCATAGTAAATAAAACAATTTACAGTGCAAATGTCAGGGGTGTCAAACTTACAGCCCGGTGTCCAATCGGATTTGAACTATGATAAAACAGAGATGCACTAGTCCAGGGGCCAAAAATGTTTTTAAGCGGGTTTTTTTTTTAATTATTATTCTGGGCTTGCAAACAAACTGTTGTGTAATATTTTCTAAAGATATAAAAATAGGTGCTAATATATTGAAATAATAGGACACGGAGTGTCTATTTACAGTAAGTGCAAATAGCGTCCCTTGTTGACAAACACTCTTTACAGTATAGGTCCAATGTCTGGTTGGGCCACTCAAGTTTAAAAAGGGACAGTTGTAATTTGATGTATTCAGTGGCGTAACAATAACATGTAGGGTTTCAGATTTGGCTTTTACAGCGATCGCTGTGGGGTCGAATCAGCATTTTGCCGAGCTCACCCAATAATAGAGCTCACTCCTATTTTCTCATCATATACATTTTCAATAAAATGAAAATAATGTTCAAAAAGTGGAAATAAAATGTGAACAAGTGTTTAATAATATTAAAAGTGTTCATTGAGTATGGGGTTGGTGGAAAGTGGAGGGGTTTTATTCTCCCAATAATGCAGCATCCATTTAATAATTTTAATAAATATAATCACTCTGATATTATTATCTGCCAATACTAGCCAACAGCATCTAAATACTATTTACACTTCTTGCAAAGAACTGATAGGCTGCTTTTACATGGTGTCAATAGAATATATCGCTATTTCACCTAGTATAAATAGCATATTGTGAAAATGCTGCTATTGTCATTTAGTATAAATAGGATGTATGGGTATTTTCACTTACTGTAAATAGCATCTACAGTAGGGGTGTCAAACTCATTTTAGTTTGAGGGACGGACTGGAAAGAAATTAACCATATGTGGGCCGAATTACCTTCTTATAATAACCTTAGTCGCAGATAGTTGCATTAATATTAAACATCAACAAATTAATTTGCAAGAAAACTGCATTGTTTTTTGTTTTGTTTTTTACAGTGAAAAGACTATTCGATTTTTATGATTATTTACTATTTTGATTTATCATGGCCAGATTCTGATACTGGTTGCAGATTTTTTTTAAAGCAAATTTATTTGTTGTTTATTTTTTCACAGGCCAAATGGCCTTAAACAAACAAACATATATTTGATTTTAGAGGCAAACACTGGCATTTGGATATAAGAGGCATTTTTTATCATAGTCAAAGATGTTATGCACATGAGCAGTTGTTTTTAATTTAAATTACTGAATAATTTCATGATTAACAGCAAAAACTAGGTCTGGTCTGACTTTAGCTTTGTGAAATTATGCTACATAAAACAAAATCAGCAGACGGACTGAATGAATATTACTACTTTATATGGAGATAAGGGGAAAAGCCATCAAAACTTTTCTTAAAACAGCTGCCTTTGGAGATATATTCATATCAATCCCACTGTAATATTTATATTATTCTCCCTATTTTTCGCGAACAGTGAGCTTGTGCATGGTACAGTAGTTCCTCTGCTGGCGGGTCTGTTCTCTTTGTGTCCGTATTCAGCGTGTTAAAGTCCTGCTTACATACTTCGTAAATACACAGATGAAATTTTGGGAAAATATTACAAAGCAGTTTGTTTGCAAGCCCAGAATAATAATAAAAAAAAAACCTGCTTAAAAACATTTTTGGCCCCTGGACTAGTGCATCTCTGTTTTATCATAGTTCAAATCAGATTGGACACCGGGCTGTAAGTTTGACACCCCTGACATTTGCACTGTAAATTGTTTTATTTACTATGGTCTAATAAATTTAACCTCAATAAAGGTTAGCCTGGGATGAACGCAAATTCCCATGATAAACCTCTGGGATTTTGGAGCACCAAATTGTAACAGTAGTTCAACATTACTATTGCGTTCTTTAATTGATTCCCTGTGTTATTCTGCCCTCTAGTGGGTAATATCGAACATGCTGCTAACCCTGCCCAATACCTACTTTTAATGTTATTAAACACTCGTTAGGCAGGTTATTTGCACTTTTATAACATTGTTTTAATTTCTATTGAAAATAAATGCCTTTTTTGATATGTGATGTGAAACTAGAGAAGAACAAACTCGGCAAAAGGCGGATTCGAAACCGCGGCGATCGCAGTAAAAGCTAGACTGGCGGTCCAATACTTTAGCGTTACGCCACTGGGGATGTTGTCAAATGCACGTCCTTTATCACACTTGATAGATAATGAAGAGTTATTATGTTGAAATAACGACTTATGTCGTTATAACGACTTAATATCTTGAAATAACAAGATATTATGTCGTTATAACGACTTATTATGTTGAAATAACGAGATAACTTTCCGATTTTTTTTTTCCTCCCTACCAAGTTTTTTTTTTTTTTTTTTTCCCATGCGGTTCAGGGCTTCCGTATCATATAAAGCGATCGTCTTTCTTTAGAAAATTTGGACTTAACTGCTCTATTCATATCAGAGTCCTGCACGGGTTCGGGTACCCGACGGGTGACCCGCAAATTTGGCTGAAACGGGTGAAAAATATCTAACTGTGTCGGATACGGGTGCGGGTCGGTTCGGACACGGGGGAAACACGAGTCTAAACACGGTCGCGTGCAAACGTAAAAATAAATGCATATTTTTAGGAACACTTCTACAAAACTATGCCTGTATTTCAAGTTGGTAAAATATATATATTTTGTTTTGTTTATTTGAGCCCGCGCCTTCCCAGGAATCTCTAGGCCACTTTCCACTTTTAAAAAATCACAACCGCGCGAACTGCTGCATGAGTCGTCGAGATGGATCCTGAGGAGTTGAAAAAAAAAATAGCTAGAGGAGATTGTAAAGTTGTCGACAATACTTCATCAAAACTCAAGTCCAGTGTGTGGGAGAAATTTGGAGTCATCTCAGATGAAGAAAGCAATATTGTGAAAGGCTTTGCTGCATGCAAAACCTGCCTTAAAGTTTTCGTTTTCGATAGCCGCAAATGTGGAACTTTTTAGAGGCATCGAAAACCCCGACCCTCCATCTAACCATTGTTTGGTATGAGCGCATCAGACGCCACTTGCGAGCTTCTTCATAGCATGATCATTTCCTCACTGAAGGAGAAATGCCTCAGTATTCTCCAGGACAAGTTCGACATTCATCGTTTACACAGACTTGCAATGTTCCTGCATCCTAAACTGAAAAGTATGAAGCTACTTGCTGACAGTAATGAAGTGGCAAGCGTGCACAGTGAGATGCGGCGCCTTGTGAAAGGTCAGTATTAATGCAAACACAGCCACAGGGGGGTTGGATGAGAGAAAATAAAAGTGAGATTTTGAGGGAAAAAATTTATTTTTATTAAATAACATTTGAAAAACCGGTATAAACTGAACACCAAAGAACAATATTAACTATGAGCGATTGTGACGCGTTCATGAAAAATGTCACAAAGAACCGGCAAAAGTAGCCTAATGATTATGAATGTGTCAAATATTGCCAGGACACATTTCAATTGTTTATTAATAAACAAGTGTTTTCTGTGTCGGCTGCAAAGATGAAGTTGACGATGCAGTAGTGAACACGCCAGAGAGAAATGCACATTTCATACAGATTACATAAGCAGAGAGCAGTCTGTTTTCTTTCGTTTTGAATTGTTCTGTTTAAAAGTACACATTTCAAGCTTTCTATATATTTCTCAGGTCTGTGAGGCAAGTAGCTTATACGCTGAGTTTCGGTTCATTTAAGAGACGATCAGTTCACGCGCCGGCGCCTCCGGCCGTGTCCTGATTATATTGCCTGCCTGCTATATTTACTTCTTATTTATTAAATCCATGAATTTGGTAGATGAAACATTGATTAAAATTAAGATACAATTAATACAAAACGAAATTCACTTTAAAGAAAGGCTTTATACAATAAAAAACTTAATGAAGTGGTCAAAATCATGTCTGCCCACTCTGTCTCCCGACATATTGCGCAACTTATGATCTTCTTTTCACTTCTCATATAATCAACATAGATGAAATATATATATATATATATATATATATATATATATATATATATATATATATATATATATATATATATATATATATATATATATATATATATAAATAGAAATTATATATATATAATCAATAGAAATTAAAACAATGTTATAAAAGTGCAAATAACCTGCCTAACGAGTGTTTAATAACACATACATATATATATATATATATATATATATATATATATATATATATATATATATATATATATATATTAACATAATTGTAAAAATCGTTCTCTTTAATGACTAGGCTACCACACGTAGAGGCCTAATAAACTACAGTACAGAGAAGTATATAATGTCGGAGCGGGATTTGAGCGTTTTAGGTGGCAAATGTTTTGCCACCTAAGTTACAGATTTTTTGTGCCACGTAGGCATGTTAAGGCCAAAGGCCTTGTTATAACTTCTGTATTACCTGGCAATAAAAATTAGAAAAAAGTGTGTATAATGTGATTGGCTAAACTGATTTGATTTCGGGTGCGGGTCGGGTGTCGGTTCTATTTTAAGCGGGTCGGGTCAGGTGCGGATTTTAATTAGTGCTGCTGTCGGAAAACGGGTCGGATGCGGTTTTAAGCACTGCGGGTACGGGCGGGTGCGGATTTACAATATCGGACCCGTGCAGCTCTCTGATTCATATGGATTTATTTTACAAACTCTTTATGAACTTTATGAAGCGTCAAAGTGGTAGTTATGTAGCCTGTCAATGGAGGGACAGAAATCTCTCAGATTTCATTAAAAATATCTTCATTTGTGTTCCAAAGATAAACTAAAGTCTTTATAATCTGTCTTGATAGTGATTATTTTTTATTTCATTAATAAATAGGACAAGTTAATATATTAAACTATTTCTTTGCATTTATTTTGGATTTATCAGTTCAGTTCTGGGCGTGCAGTTCACATGGAAAGGGTACTTTGTACTGTGTGTGTGGATGACCATGTTCGTTCGCCACCACCAAAGACCATTTTTGACCCAGGAAAAAAACAAAACTGTTATGATATTATAAACATACCTGAAAATACTCATTGATGCATATGATGAGACCTGCACATAAGCCTCATCCACAAAGACAGTCTTAAAGCAAGAATATGGGTAGCGACAGGTGAGAATCTCCTCATAGAACTCAAAAATCTCATGCAGGTAGGACATGGTGTGCTTCAGGAGGGGCAGAAGCTGAGGCAAGCAAAAATGAGTCACCTGTGAAAGCACAAAATATTTAATTTATAACAGTTTAGTGTACAAAAAAACAATTACAGTGAAAAACATTTACATTTGAAAAAGTTTATTACAATCAATACATTAGCATTATATAAGAATAGTGGGAAATTTGGATGATCTAATGTGTGACTCACCTACAGTTAGGACATTAAACATTGTAGCATTCTGTACCACATATTAAAAAAATAAAATAAAATAAAATTAATAATAATAATAAAAAACAACACCATCTAGTGGATGACTGCAAAAATGAAACTTGTTTGAGTCAATAACATCATGTATGTCTATGTTGAGTATTTGCAGAAAAAGTTAACACTTTTCAGTACCATTTTTAAGAATGTTTTATTGAGTACACAAGATACACAATGGACTATGTTCATATGTAAACATTAAATAAAAACTTAATTCCAATGGCTTATATAAAAAGATACAAAAAATACAAAAATATAGAGATGGATTACAGCAGTCAGAAGACAGAAAGCTGTAAAATGTATCATCACTACCTCAACAGCTGTATTAGAAACACCCTTGAAGCAGTGTTTAGGTTTTGTTTTTTTTTTTGTTTTTTTTGTTTTTTTGTTTTTTTTGTTTTTTCATAAAAGTAATTTAATGCCATGGTAATATAATGTTAATAATGAGCAATGCTCCCGTTTTGCCCACATACTGTGTTACTATTACACTATAAAAAACACAAAATAATAATTTAGTAGTAGTATTACTCAGGGTTATTATCTTTAAATAAAACTAAAACTATTAAAAACATCTGTTAATGAAAATAAAGCTGAAAATAAAATATAAATAGTTGAAAAAAATGTATAAACTGAAAAAAAAAAGCAATAAACTGAAATCATTTTAAGTTGAAACACTATTTTAACTGGGGAAAAAAAATAAATAAATAAATTAAATAAATAAATAAATAAATATTACTTTTAGGTTTAATTTATATATATATATATATATATATATATATATATATATATATATATATATATATATATATATATATATATATATATAAACATAAACAAAAGCACATAATGTAATTACTGAAAATAAAACAAAGTAATGTGAAAGCTTTTATTTGTATATTTTTAGTTATTCAAAATATGAATAAAACTACCATGGATGCCTAAACCTCCAGAAATTAAAAACAAATAAATACATAAATAAATAATAAGAAAATTAATTTTAAAATTGGCCTGATTAAAACAAATATAAATTACTTTTTAATTAAATTTGATCCTAATTTAATTTTTCTATTATCATAACCATCATCATTATTATCATTATTGTTATTTATTATTATTACTACTATTATTATACATTTGCCATTTGGGGTAAATAGTAATATAACAGTAGTAATATATTTCTGTTTTAATTCACTTTTATGCATTAATTCAAAAGAAAACCACTGGAAGACCTTTCCACATTGACAACTCAGACAGATCAGGGGTCCGTTCTTCATTCCTTACTTAATACATCTGGGATGATTTGACAGATGTCAGATCTTCTAATCGTGATAACTGATCTATGGCTAATTTGGTTCTTCAGTAACACTTTACAATAAGGTTCATTAGTTTACATTAGTTAACTACATTAGTTAACATGATCTAATCATTAACTGCACTTAGCATTTATTAATCTTTGTTAATGTTAATTTCAAAAATTACAACTAATACAAATAAAATCATGTTAACATTAGTTAATACACTGTGAACTAACATGAACAAACAACGAACAACTGTATTTTCATTAACTAACGTTAACGAAAATTAGTAAATACAGTAACAAATGTATTGCTCATGGTTAGTTCATGTTAGTTAATACATTTACTAATGTTTAACTAATGAACTTTATTGTAAAGTGTTACCGGTTCTTCAAGCAAATTTGTGCATTTGATCAAAATATCTGGATTGAGTTGTCAGAATATTGCACGTTCTGATGTTCATTGGAAATGGCAGATAATCAATACTCAAAACCATGATCAGCAATTCAGCAATTGGCTGGCGACAAGACAGCAATGTAAAGACATCATATTAAAAGAGCATTACACACCTGATAAAAAAACTTGACAAATTTCTGTACCTTTATAAGGAAATAGCCAAACGACCAAAACAACATAAAAGTTATAATAGATAAATGAAATGTGTATTATTTTGTTACATGATTCCCAATTATTTAATGATTTCTAGTATTTTTACAGGCTTTGTATTTATATTTCATGTAGTAATTAGCAGTTTAGCTATTTAATTTTACATGTGAAGCAGATTTGTTACGTGACAGCATTAATTAAAGTTTCCTAAGGGTCAAGAACATTTGTCTAATGGCACAGTAGACAGCAGTTATCTGCATCTCCTGCGCTCCATCAAGCCACTCTCATAATAGCTGTTCAAATTATTGCATGGCTTAGTGTAATATCTGTATAACACGTTTAAGACTCCAAAATCGATTTCATTTTATTCCACACTGCATTTGAATGTATATTAAAACATTATTAAAGACTACTTTTTCACAATTTAGATTTTATTTTTTCTTTCAAATGTGGTTAAATCTTCTGAATCTTCTGAGTCTCCCTCTGTCTGTGCTCACTCTGTCTGTGCTCACTCTGTGTGTGTGTGTGTGTGTGTGTGTGTGTGTGTGTGTGTGTGTGTGTGTGTGTGTGTGTGTGTGTGTGTGTGTGTGTGTGAATCATTTTCACTCTTGATGGTTAGAGTTTCCAGGGATACTTCTCCCAAAAATAAAAATTCTGTCGTCATTTACTCACCCTCAAGTAGTTGCAAACCTATATGACGATATTTGGAAGAATGCCAGAAACCAAACAGATCTTGTCCACCATTTACTAACATAGTAGGAAAAATAAATACTATGGTAGTCAATGGGGAATGAGATCTGTTTTACTGACATTCTTGAGGGTGAGTAAATGATGACAGAATTTTCATTTTTGAGTGAACTAACCCTTTCATTGCTGTATGCTTTTGCCTGCCTATATAATTATAAAATAATTTAAAAAAAGTATTACTTTGCACTCATAAAGTGACCTATAACATCCAATGACATGATACATTTTTTTTTTTTCTAAATTTAAATGATCTCATGGATGTGGCTGTTTTGGTTCACAGTCATAGGGGCACCAGCTGACTCCAGTAAATGTGACATATTCCTTTTACATTCACCCATTTTATATGCATATCGCCTGTCATGCAGTGACAGTGCCGACGGGGCTTGGGTCTGTGATCACTGCTTGCAGCTTTATTTAGGTAATTATTCCCTCACATAAATCTCTCAAGTAAAACTGTGTCTATATATTATGATAGATTATACATTATAATATTATTTTCAAAGTTATTTTTAAATCATTTTAATTTATTTTATTATTTTAAATTATTGTCCCTGGTTCAATAGGGTACACTTGCATGAAAGTAGCAGTGGGCTGGGACAGACTTTAAAAAGATGGAACCTAATCCTGTTTACATAAGCCTGCTCCAGTGCAGGTTTGAGTTTACGGATCTATTGCTATGGCAGCAACTCCGGGATGTGCTTCTAAGAACCTAAAAATCCTGGATTGTGTCAAATTGTCAGCAATGAAATCCAGCTAATTTAGTAATCCATGTACGAAGAACAAGCCCCAGGTAAAATGCTGTAATCTTCTGCCCAAAAAAAACGTTGAAATTACCAGCCAAAAAGTAAATCTGTCGCAACCCAAACACGCAGTGCAGGCAGTGATAGAGTTCTGTGTAGTGGCATTTACTGCAAACTGCAAACCGAGCCCAGGTTTACTGCAAACTGAGCCATTTACTGCAAACCAAGCCCAGGTTAACGCACAACCACATTATATTTAATTAGTTGAATCACAGACTTTTGTAATTCAATAACCACGATTCCATTTTTATTTTGATTAATTGTACAACTCTAGACCTAAGGACGGAAATGTTCAGACAAAAAATAAAAAAATACCTACATTAAATGTAATTAGATTTTTTTATATTTAATAACCTTAATTTACAGCAAATAGATTTCCTCAAATTCCTTTTAATACTTTTTAATGGCCTGTGCTATGCACCCTGCTATAGTCACATTGTCTTTATTAACTTCTCCAAATTTCTAAACTATGGATTCAAAACAAAAAATGACATTAGAATTCCTCACACACACACACACCTCATGCATGTAGGGGTCCACCAGAATCTCGAAGGGCCCCACGGCCAGGGAAATGTTAGGGGCTGCAGTGGGGATGGGCAGCATGTAGTGGTAGGTCTTCTTGCGCATATCGTGGGTGTAGACTGTCTCCACTAGGTCCCCACAGGACACTGCCACCATGGAGGCATCCACTGTAAACTCCAGCTTCCATGTGCACAGCTCAGAGTATGAGTCTACACATGGAAACCAGAACCTAGTGAAGAAAATATAAATATAAATATAAAGAAACCAAACAGTATTTATGTATAATTTTTTACCTCTAATACACCACTGATGCCGGAAGTGATTGCTCGCACTCATTGAAATACACACGAGAGATCACTTCGAGCATCAGAGCCCGTTTTCAGACTTCACCAACCGGATGCTCAAGCGGACATAGTGGTGTATTAGAGGTAAAAAAAAAAAAAAATGATATAAATACTGTTCGGTTTCTCACACAAACTGATCGCTTCGTGTCTTAGAACATCAATGTGTCGTCACAAGCCGCAGGGTTCAATTTGGATTTGTCGGTGCATGTTATTTTCAACTCTTATAGATTGACATGCATTATACGACTGACAGACCACAAGTTAAAAATCATAATTTGTGTTCTACTGAAGAAACAAAGTCACACTACATCTTGGCTGCCCTGGGGGTAAGCAGATAAACATCAAATTTTCATTTTTGGTTGAACTTTCCCTTTAATGTCAGGCTACTATCCCTGATGTAGCCTAGTAGGTTAGGTGCACATTTAGAAAGCATGCTTTCACTGTGTGATTTAGTATATTAAAATGCAAAATTCAAGATATGGGGCAAAAATGCCCCGTATATATTTTTGTCTGTTATATTTATATCATATAATATAGTTAAACAATATCATATGAAGAGTGACATATTGACACAACAGCAAATGTGATACAAATTTTATACAACTGTTCAATAAACAAGATAATATTAAAGCTGCAGTCTGCAACTTTTTTTGTGTTAAAGATTTACAAAAATTATATTATGAGAATATACAACATGAATCCATTTACCAAACCGTGTTTTTGTCTTATCCTGAATCATTATGGTACACTTATATTAAGTATTTATATTCTGACTATTTCAGACGAGACTGGTAGGACTCGCCGCAGAGTATCACAGTAACTGCGTGAGTCGCCATAGACATACACGGAGAAAAGTAGCTCCGGCTAGAACATACATGGGCAATATACGGCCCGGGGGCCGGATCCGGCCCGCATATTGCTTCAATCCGGCCCCCGCGATGCGCTCGATGCACTCACAATTTGGACATTCATTATTTATATGAAAACCCCAAATCGCACGAAAATCACACACAAAACACATAATTGTACAAATACTTAAATTGTGCATTTATTAGCTTCTTGTTTTAGTGAAGAAATGTCACTTTCGCTTAGTTATCACGCATGATGAACCACGTGACGTGAGATGATTGACAGGTCTGACGCAAATCAGGAAGAGGAGACACATCTGGCTGCGTTCGCTGTTTGAGCTCTTCAGATCGCATAATTCAGTGAAAAATGAATAAAAATGTTTTTCTGTATCACGAAATATTTTACTAACATGATAACTAATCATTATTTCTCCAAATATGCGCACCATTGGATTAATAGGCCTGGCGGATGCTGTATTTTTTATGTATTTGAACACAAATAAACCGGAGAAAACGAGAATAAATGTTGTGTGAGTATAATGATTTCTATTCAAAATAACGATCGTTACAGATTAATTATTTTGCACTCCTAGCATAAATTAAGAAATTA
Source organism: Chanodichthys erythropterus (assembly GCF_024489055.1). Taxonomy (NCBI): domain Eukaryota; kingdom Metazoa; phylum Chordata; class Actinopteri; order Cypriniformes; family Xenocyprididae; genus Chanodichthys; species Chanodichthys erythropterus. Next base: position 10,121,602 of record NC_090222.1, read on the forward strand.
ATGTCACTGCAAACCAGTTTAATCATAAACAGTGGTTAAATATCGAAGCTGGAGTCTTAAACCTTTCTGAAGTTTCTAAAATGATGCTCAGATTGTCCAGAAGTAATAGTGTGATATTTTGACGAGTAATGAATTTTGAACAACAATAATCTGTGATCTTTGACGTGAAAGGGGTTAAAAACAATCCAACAGATGTCGCTGTGTGAAATTACAATTTGCGCCTTTACTTCTCTTCTTCACTCCTCAAAGTAACAAATTCTAAACAGCCGGCGGCATAAAAAAAAATGTCAAAATGAGTGCAGTAAAAAAGAGAAAAGTTGACTCTGAATGTCGAGCATTCAATAAAGAATGGACGTCAAAATATTTCGTCACGAACGTCGGCTCAAAGGTGATTTGTCTGATATGTCAGGAGAGCATCGCTGTCTTTAAAGAATATATTAGCAGCAGGCACTTCAATGCTAAACATGCTAATTATGCCGTGAATTTCTCCGCAAAGGAGAGGGAAGAAAAAGCCACGAGACTGTCCTCCAACTTAACTGCCAGGCAGAATATCTTTACCAAGCAGTCTAATCTCCAGGAGTCAGCAACAAAAGTGAGCTATATGGTGTCACACAAAATTGCCAAACACAGCAAACCATTTTCAGATGGTGAGTTTGTAAAAGACTGTATGGTAGAGGCAGCTAGCATGCTGTGCCCTGACAGCAAAAGTCAGTTCGAAAATGTGAGCCTGTCTCGCCGTACAGTTACTCGTCGCATCGAGGTAATTGATGATGAGCTGACATCTGCATTGCTAAAAAGGGCCACCGATTTCACATACTTTTCAATAGCGCTGGATGAGAGCACTGATATTAAAGACACTGCCCAGCTGCTTATATTCATCAGAGGTATTACTGACACATTTGAAATAGTGGAGGAGTTTCTTGCGATGGAATCAATGAAGGGGACGACAAGGGGTTCAGACCTCTATGATGCAGTGTCAGGATGCATGCAGAGAATGAACCTACTGTGGGCAAAGTTACTGAACGTGACCACTGATGGCTATCCAAACCTCACCGGGAAGAACACTGGGCTATTGCGTAGGATACAGGACAGGGTGAGAGAGGATGACCCCAACTCAACTCTGATTTTCTTGCACTGCATCATTCATCAGGAGGCCTTGTCTAAGTCTGTGTTAAAGCTTGATCATGTCACCAAAACTGTGGTGAAACTTGTCAATTTCATCAGGGCCCGGGCGCTTAACCACCGCCAGTTTATCCAGTTGTTGGAGGAGAGTGAGGCAGAACACACTGATGTGCAATACCACTCAAACGTCCGCTGGCTGAGCCTGGGCACAGTGCTACGCCGTGTGTGGGACCTGAGAGATCAGATAGGGGTGTTTCTGGAGAATCTCGGGAAGGCTGGTGACTTTCCAGAACTTGAAGATTCTGATTGGATGCTTGACTTTGCATTTGCTGTGGATTTAATGGGCCATTTGAATGACCTCAATCGGAAGCTGCAGGGGAAGGATGTGTTCGTGCACGAACTGTATTCCTACGTGCGAGCATTCAGAGCAAAGCTGACCCTGTTTTCCCGACAAATGACAAACAAGAGCTTTACACATTTCCCAACTCTCGCCACAATGAAGCATGTGCCATCCCGACTCACTGTCAAATACACCACTACACTCGAGGATCTGCACACTGAATTTAACAGCCGTTTCTCTGATTTCGGAAAAATTGAAAAAGAGATGGAGCTGGTGTCCGCCCCCTTTTCCTTTGACAGCGACCAAGCGCCTCCAGAAGCTCAGCTTGAGTTGATTGACATACAGTGCGATCCCACGCTCAAGGATAAATTCGCCTCGTTATCATTGGACAGGTTTTACGGTGCATTGAACGAGGGCAAGTTTCCTAACATGCTGAGGCACGCGCAAAGGATGCTCGTTTTATTCGGGTCCACGTATGTATGCGAGCAGACTTTCTCTGTAATGAACTTTAACAAGTCACACTACAGATCACGACTAACCGACACACACCTGTCGTCCGTGTTGCGCATCTCAACGTCGAACACAACCCCAGATTTCGGTGACTTAGTAAAGAAAGGCGACCGTCTCAGTTGTTCACATTGAGTTACAGAACACCGACAAAAAGCTCTTCATCTCAGTTGCATAGGCCGAAATACATTTTTCTAAAGTAGGCCTAGCCAAAGTTCCATTAAGTTACCCTTGATTGATGATGTTATTTTTACAAAATTGTTCAGTTTCCTGTTGCCACGATGTTCTTATGCATGTCCCGTAGATAGTGATGATACAGCTAAATCAAATTTAAATTTTGTGAGATGCATAGGCCTATATAGGCCCTTTATATCTTTCAAGCAAACATATGTGTGATGAAGTTGATCTGCACTCAAATTGTGTTCTATTTTATAAAAGATTTTAACAAAATGTGTGAAAGAAATTACAAAAAAAAAAATAATAATCACAACTGAAAACTGAATATGTTTTTCATTCAGTGATGAAGGTCTCCCTCTGATATATAGCCTCAATTAAATTTGATAATTCCAAGCCAGATTGCCTGAAGTCTGTATGTTAATGTAACTTGCACACATACATTTGCAGTTTTGTTAATAGTTTTCTATCTTGAAAAGCTACAGCTGGTATGAATGACAGTTCAACAATATGCAGGGTAGTGTAGGAAATGAATCCTTGAAAGTAAATCCAGTTATTGTAACCTTAAAGTAGCCTAGGTCAGACAGGCCTAGCAAAAATAAGTATCAGGCCTTGAAATAGGCTGTCAAAGTAACTGTAGAGTAGCCTTATACATATTTGCATTGCATTAATTTGTACCATTTATGTCCAAAGTGTGGCCCTCCGTTTACTTTGCCAAAGTAACTGTGGCCCTCAGACTAAAACTGTTGCCCACCCCTGGGCTAGAATGTTCCTCCGCAAGACGCATGCAGTTCTGTTTATTAACCACTAGAGGGCCGCGGACAGCAGCTTTAAAGGTGCCCTAGAATCAGAATTTGAATTTACCTCGGCATAGTTGAATAACGTACTCGGTTACTAACGTAACCTCGGTTCCCTGAGATACGGAACGAGTACTGCGTATGGGGAAAGGTCTCCCTTTTTCCCCGCTGCTGAAGCCTTTTTCAATAACGCAGTGTAACTGCACCGTCATTGGTTCACTCATAGACAAGTTGTTGAACCAATGGCGGCGCGGCATAGCTGCGCGGCCTATGGCGACAAAGCGCGCGAATATTCCCGCCGAAATGGGCGGGGTATAGGGCTATATAAGCAGGCGTTTCGCCATAGGATTTCAGTGTCAATCGACTGAAGCGACGACCCTGAGCCGCAGCCTCGTGGCACGGCAAGTGACGCAGTACTCGTTCCGTATCTCAGGGAACCGAGGTTACGTTAGTAACCGAGTACGTTCCCCTTTCGATACTTCACTCGTACTGCGTATGGGGAACGAATTCAACCACGCCGTGCCACGGCTGGGAACGATATAGCTTGCATTTGGCCACCCAGAGGGGGGCAAAAAGGACAAGCGGAGGCAAAGCCTAACCGAACCCATGGTTACACTGAAGGAAGATACTTCCTATGGTGGCGTGAAGCGGGACCTGTTGGAAGCCGCTAATCACACCGACAGGACCCGAGCTTGTAAGGTCGGGACATCGAGGTGATAGAACCTGACAAAGGTGGACGGCGAAGACCAGCCGGCCGCCTCACAGATGTCTTGGATGGAAACTCCGTTGGACCAAGCCCACGAGGAAGCCATTCCTCTAGTGGAGTGGGCCCTGACTCCTATGGGGCAATTAGTGCCCAGTGAGGAGTAGCACAGGTTAATAGCATCCACTATCCAACGGGAAATGCGTTGTTTCGAGACCGGAGACCCTTTGGTGCGGCCGCCAAAACAAACAAAGAGCTGATCCGACAGTCTGAAAGACTGTGATCGGTCTATGTGAGTCCTCAATGCCCTGACTGGGCAGAGTAGCTGCAGCTCTGGTTCGTCCGCCGAGGGAGGAAGAGCAGAGAGCGAGATGACCTGAGCTCTAAACGGAGTTGAGAGCACTTTAGGGACGTAGCCATGCCTAGGTTTCAGAACGACCTTAGAGTCACCAGGCCCGAATTCGAGGCATGCAGGGTTCACAGAGAGGGCCTGCAAATCGCCAACACGCTTTACCGATGCTAGTGCTAGTAGCAGAGCGGTTTTTAGTGTTAGGGGCCTGAGGTCGGCTGAACCCATTGGTTCAAATGGGGCTCCTTTCAAGGCCCTGAGGACCAACGAGAGGTCCCAGGAGGGAATAGTGAGAGGGCGAGGAGGATTCAAACGCCTAGCACCTCTCAAAAAACGGATCACGAGCCCGTTTCGTCCCACCGATTGGCCAGCAATAGGAGCGTGGAACGCTGCAATGGCTGCTACGTAAACCTTAAGCGTGGAAGGGGAGCGCCCCATTTCCAAGCGTTCTTGGAGGAAAGACAGTATGGAAGATACGTCACTCTCCACAGGGTCTATGTTGCGTGTTGAACACCAATCAACAAAGACTGACCACTTCTGGTCGTAGAGGCGCCTCGTAGATGGGGCTCTAGCCTGAGAAATGGTATTTAGGACGTCCTCGGGGAGGCTAGTCGGCTCCCATCGAGGGACCAGAGGTGCAGAGCCCAGAGCTGCGGCTGTGGGTGCCAGATTGTTCTGTTTGCCTGAGAGAGGAGGTCCCGTCTCAGGGGAATCGGCCACGGGGCTCTTAGAGAGAGCCTGAATAGCTCTGAGGACCAAACCTGGTTCCTCCAGAGCGGGGCCACCAGAAGGACTCTGTGCTGGTCTTCTCTGATACGCCTGATGACCTGGGGGATCAGTGCGATCGGAGGGAAAGCATAAAGGAGCGTGCTGGGCCATGTGTGGGCCAGAGCATCTACTTCCTTCGAGAAAAATGTTGGGCAATGAGAGTTGTCTTCTGAGGCGAGAGGTCTACCTCTGCCTTCCCGAAGAACTCCCAGATCGTGAGGACCACTTGGGGGTGGAGCATCCACTCGTCGGAGGGGATGTTGCTCCGTGACAACATGTCCGCACCCAGATTGTTCCTGCCAGGAACATGAGTCGCTCTGAGCGACTGAAGCCTCGGAAGAGCCCATTCCAGCAGTCGTTTCGCCAGAGCGCATAAGCGGCTGGACGAAAGACCGCCTTGGTGGTTCAGGTATGACACCACCGTCATACTGTCTGACCGAACTAGAACATGACGTCCCGTCAAGTAAGCCTGAAAGAACTGAAGGGCTTTCATCACTGCTAGCATCTCTAGACAGTTGATGTGTAGATGGCTTTCCTCGTGGCTCCACGAGCCGAAGGCCGGTCTGCCCTCGCACCCAGCGCCCAGCCCAAGTTGGAGGCGTCTGTTGAGAGCACCGTCCTCCGTGAGACCGCCTGTAAGGGGACTCCGCGTTGGAACCATACTGGATCCATCCAAGGTTTCAGGGCTAGAAGACAGGCCCGATTGACCTTGAGACATAGGCGGCCGTGCCGCCATGCGCTGGGAGGAACCCGGAACTTCAACCAGTACTGAAGAGGCCGCATCCGAAGAAGGCCTAGCTGCAGCACCGGGAGGCGGAAGCCATCAGCCCTAGCAGCCTCTGGAAAAACTTCAGAGGGAGATAGGCTTTGTTCGTGACAGATGCCGTGAGCTGCTGAATTGCCAGGGCGCGCTCTGGCGAGACTACTGCCGTCATACGGACCGAGTCGAAAACTGCTCCCAGAAACGAAATTCGTTGAGTGGGGCATAGCGAGCTCTTGGCTAAGTTGACCCTGAGACCCAGGCATTGTAGATGGCTGAGGAGCACGGATCTGTGGCGTTCCAGCTCGTCTCGCGAACGGGCTAAGATGAGCCAGTCGTCGAGGTAATTCAGAACCCGGATTCCCATCTGTCTCAGAGGGGAAAGCGCCGCGTCCATGCACTTGGTGAAAGTGCGGGGAGCCAGAGACAGCCCGAAGGGCAGGACCGTATATTGGTATGCCACCCCTTCGTATGCGAATCTCAAGAATCGTCTGTGACGGGGGGCTATCTGGATGTGAAAATACGCATCCTTCAGGGTCCAGCGAGCAGAACCAGTCCTCGGGGCAAATGTGCGCGAGGATCTGCTTCAGCGTCAGCATTTTGAACTTCCGTCTCATGAGGGAGTGATTCAAAAGCCTGAGGTCTAGGATGGGTCTGAGACCGCCATCCTTTTTGGGGACCAGAAAGTAGCGGCTGTAAAAGCCTGTCTCGCTCTCTGACGGAGGAACCATTTCCACAGCTCCTTTTTCCAGCAACGACATGACTTCGGCCCGGAGGACATGAGCGTCGTCCGGATTGACCGATGTTTGAAGCACCCCGGCGAAGCGGGGGGGCCGTCGTGCAAACTGGAGCGAGTAGCCCTGGTTTACGATCCCCATGACCCATTCTGACACATCGGGGATGGCCTGCCAGGCCTCGGCCCGAGTGGCTAGGGGTTGAATAATGTTGGGTGACAGACCGCCGTTGAGAGGGTCGTACACCGCGAGGGGTGGAAGAGGAAATTTGCTCTTTTTGTGATGAGGTAAAAATTTGTCCGCCGTGAAAACGGCGTTTGGAGTGGGCGCAACAGGTGTGGGCCCAGCTGTCACTTGGAGTATGTTTCCCACGCCCGGAAATAAACGAGGCGGAGGGGAAATTACCCGTGGGAGCTTTTGGGGTGGTCCGGTCGTAACGGGACGGTCCCCCATCCTCTTCCTGTCCGACGAATCAGGACGACTTCGGAGGCACCGGGTCCAGCACAATCCTGGGCCGGGGTCCCTGGCGCCTCGGGAAGGGAGGGCGCTTCGCAGGCGCGAGCGCTGGCGATGCTCCTGGGGCGGCGCTGCCTGTGTTGCAGGTGGGGCTGGTTTGTTCTGCTGAGCCGGCGCAGTCCTGGGGCGGCTAGACGCAGAAGCGGAGCTGGAGCGCTTAGGCAAGAAATGCCTCATAGCCTGAGACGATTTCTGCGCGGCAGTAAAGCGCTCAGTGAAGCCATCCACTGCAGGCCCGAAGAGACCAGAAGGCGAGACCGGGGCGTCTAAGAAGGCCGTCTTGTCTAGGTCTTTGATCTCCGTTAGGTTGAGCCACAGGTGGCGCTCCAACACGACCAGGCTGGCCATGGAACGACCGATGGCCTGGGCCGTAGCCTTCGTAGCTCGCAGGGCAAGATCCGTGGCGCTGCGGAGATCTTTGAAGGCTGGCGCGTCGATTCCAGACTCATCCAGAGAGCGGAGGAGTTTGGCCTGGAATGCTTGAAATATGGCCATGGTGTGGAGCGCAGAGGCAGCTTGGCCCGCCGAGGTGTAAGCCCGTCCAGCCAGAGTAGAGGTGGTCCGACAGGGCTTGGAAGGAAGGGCCCTCTTCGTCTTCCAACCCACAGCCGCGGGAGGACAGAGGTGAGCAGCCACCGCTTCATCTAGGGGTGGCAAGCGCTCGTATCCCTTCTCCTCGGCGCCGTCGACGGCGGTGAGGGCGGAGCGGTGCGTAGTGTGGAGGCGGGCAGAGTAAGGAGCGCGCCACGACTTCGTCAGCTCTTCGTGGACCTCAGGAAAGAAGGGCGCTGAACGCTGGCGAGGTGCTTGGCGGCGGCCTGGCAGAAACCATTCGTCCAGGCGGCTGCGAGACGGCTCCTCTGGAGGGGCCCACTCGAGGTCCAGCTCTTCAACGGCTCTAGACAGGATGCGGAAGAGCTCGGCATCCATGCCCTGGCCATGCTCGATGGGTTCCAAGGGAGGCGGTGGAGCGGGGTCTTCCGGCTCGCCAGCCCATCCTTCCGCTTCGGAAGCCGCAAGAGACATGGAGTCGTCTTGTTCGTCGTCTGTTCCCCCCGAATGAGACGAGGTCACTCGCTTCTGCGGAGGGACGCTGCTCAGGGCGAGAGAACAGAACTGGAGAGAGTTCCCTGGGAGGAGAGGGCGAGGCACGCGGGGGGCTGGGCCGGCGTGAGCTCGCTCAACTCCTGGCGCTGAGTCGCTCTACCCCGCTGTCTTTTCCTCGCCGGACCGCGGGAGGAAGGAGACGGGAGGGCGCGAGCGGCGAGATCGCCCTCAGTGAAGAAGGCGACCCGCGAGCGCAGGGAAGCGAGACTCATACACTCGCAGTGCGGGCATGAGTCTCCAGCGAGCGCGCCGTCTGCGTGGGGCTTGCCCAGGCAAGCGACACACTCGCTGTGTCCATCGTCGTCGTGCAGGGGGGCCCTGCAAGTACCACATGAGTGGCGGGGCATCGTGAGACGCCGCTGCCGTGAAAACGGCAATTGGGTGGCTCTTTTAGAGCGGCGAGGGCCGCGGAAGCTCTTAAAGCGGTGAAAACCGCTGGAAATCGCTCTTTTGAGGCCGGCGTTTAAGCCGCGGATGAAGCTCTCAGGCGGCGCGCCGGATGGCGGCAGGGGACGCACAGGAAGCGGCCGGAAGCGGGAAGCGGGAGGCGGCGGCTCGGCGACGGCGCTAGAAGCTGCAGTCCGCGAGGGCGCCGGCGCTTTCTTCCACCGGCGAGTCCAGGCGAGTCCGCTGCGGGAGCCTCTTCAGACGGCGGCGAGAGCAGAAGGCGGCGAGCTTCTTCGGCTTCAGGCGGAGATCAGCGAAGAGAAGTAGATGTCGTCGCTGAAGGAGAAAACACTGAAATCCTATGGCGAAACGCCTGCTTATATAGCCCTATACCCCGCCCATTTCGGCGGGAATATTCGCGCGCTTTGTCGCCATAGGCCGCGCAGCTATGCCGCGCCGCCATTGGTTCAACAACTTGTCTATGAGTGAACCAATGACGGTGCAGTTACACTGCGTTATTGAAAAAGGCTTCAGCAGCGGGGAAAAAGGGAGACCTTTCCCCATACGCAGTACGAGTGAAGTATCGAAAGGGAACAAAAGTTCAGTACATGGAAAAAACATACAGTGAGTTTCAAACTCCATTGTTTCCTCCTCCTTATGTAAATCTCATTTGTTTAAAAGACTTCTGGAAAACACTCGGATCTCAACATAACACCAAATGTTACGTAACAGTCGGGATCATTAATATGTATGACCCCAATATTTGCATAATGCCAGCCCATTCGACGCATTAGACAAGGAAAGGCAGTATTAACGTCTGGATCTGTGCACAGACAAGGTAAGCAAGCAAGAACAACAGCGAAAAATGGCAGATGGAGCAATAATAACTGACATGATCCATGATGTCATGATATTTTTAGTGATATTTGTAAATTGTCTTTCTAAATGTGCCATTAGCATGTTGCTAATACTGTTAAATGTGGTTAAAGTTACCATCGTTTCTTACTGTATTCACGGAGACGAGAGTCGTTGCTATTTTCATTTTTTTATATAATTCATATAATTTTATATAATTCATTATAATTTATTATAATTCATAAACACAACTTCATTCTTTATCTCTCCAACAGTGTAGAATTAGACATTAGCCACAGAGCATAGCCTCAAACTCAAACAGAATCAAACGTAACCATCTACATAAATACTTTACTCACATAATTCGAAGCATGCATACAGCATGCATGACGAACATCTTGTAAAGATCCATTTGAGGGTTATATTCGCTGTGTGAACTTTGTTTATGCAATGTATAGTCGAGAGCTCGTGGGGCAGAGGGAACGAATCTCTTAAAGGGACCATGCTGAATAGTTAATGATGCCCCAAAATAGGCAGTTAAAAAAAATAATAAAAAAAAAAAAATCTATGGGGTATTTTGAGCTGAAACTTCACAGACACATTCAGGGGACACCTAGGACTTATAATCCATCTTGTAAAAAAACAATCTAGGGCACCTTTAAGTGACTTACACTTGACACCATATTGCCTGTTTTTGCTCTATTTTGCCTATAAAAATAGATTCAAACAAAGCCACAGTAGAAATGTTTTGCGTCTAAACAACACACAGCAGTTTCGTTACTGAACGAAGTAGGTACTTGTTTTGAATAAGTAATTACTCTGCGACCTTTAAAAGGTGTTCTATATAATATGAATATGTGGAGTATGTAATCCAGGCGTACAACATTTGCCATGTTGTCACTGTCATGTGACCTACCAGTGTCAGTTGTGTCACTGCACTGCCATTCACATCTCTTCTTCCATGGCCTCATTGGATTGTAAAGTGTCTATAGCATATGCACTTCAGAACTCTTATAAATACTGTGCATTCGAACATACATTCTACATAATAGCCATTTTTTTTACCTACTATATAGTATGGAAATATGTGATTTTGGATGCAGACTGTTCATGAAATTAATCAGCCGTTTGTAAGATTCAGCTGAATGAATGACTCAATGGCTCACTCATTAAAGGATTAGTTCACTTTTAAATAAACTTTTCCTGATAATTTACTCACCCCCATGTCAACCAAGATGTTCATGGCTTTCTTTCATCAGTCAAAAAGAAATTGAGGTTTTTGATGAAAACATTTCAGGTTTATTCTCCTTACAGTGGACTTCAATGGCCTCCAGACGGTTGAAGGTCAAAATTACAGTTTCAGTGCAGCTTCAAAGGGCTTTAAACGATACCAGAAGAGTAATAAGGGTCTTATCTAGCGAAACAATCCGTCATTTATGGAAAAAAAAATACAACTGTATGCTTTATAAACACAAAATATCGCCTTGAACGTACTTCCAGTTTCCGCATTCTTCAAAACGCTTACGCTGTATGTCCTTCCCTATTCAACTTACGGAACGAACGCAGCGCCAGTTGTGTTTTTTCCGTAAGTAGAATAGGAAAGGCGTAGGATAGGGTGACCAAACGTCCTGTTTTCCCAGGACATGTCCTGTTTTCACGTCCTGTCCTGGCCATCCTGGTTGTTTTTTTATAAAGTGATGAAAATGTCCTGGTTTTCATTGTTTTTCATTGGGCCATTAAATTGACCAGTGTTACAAGATTTTCGGCTTCTGAGATTTTCAGTTTCCAAAGGCGGAACATACATTAGTTTAAATGAGTTTTTCGTAGACATGCGTGATTGCATGTGCAAATATTAGTTCACATTGTATCTCAAAACATTAGTGGATTATTCCATAAAGGCAACTATATTCTCAGCGTTGCGGCTGACTTATGCCTAAACTACAGTTGTTTACTACTTCTAGGTAAGTTTATAATGTTTTCATTAGTATGCATGATTTGTGCAGTTGTCTGTAACTGAATAACAGATTCTTTGTGTAACAGCAGAGCAACCTTCAGCTATCATCTAAAGTGAGTTCAGCTCATTGTGCTCTTCCATTGTACCTTACTACACTGCGTTCCAAAATATTATGCAATTGACATATCAGTAAGATTTCAGTAGAATAAACATTCAGATTTTAGTTTTTCTAAGAAAATGTTTGTTTGTTTATTTATCCATGTCTTTTTAGATAACTGGTATCAATCTCAGACAAAAAAATTTGCCAGATCTATGGAAACCCTACTTTGAGGTTGTTCCACATTATTAAGCAAGTCACAGTTCTCATGCAATATGGGGAGGAAGAAAGAGCTTTTTAAAGATGAAAAGCATGAAATGGTGCAATGTTGTGCAAAAGGCATGAAAACAACTAATATTGTGTGAAACTGAATGGAGATTATCAAATTATCATAAGATTTGTGAGTGATTTAGAGCACAGCAGAACTTGGTCAGATAAAGGCTTGTTAATGAAAGTTCCTATCAAAAAAAATCATTGTATTAAAAGGGCAGCTATAAAAAAAAAGCCAGTGTTGAGCAGCAAACAGGTATTTGAAGCTGCTGGAGTCTCTGGAGTTTCAAGAACCTCACCATGCAGGCTGGCAGTTGTGCGTAAAGATGCATTTTAGACACCACTAACCAAACCTAACAAAGAGAAACATTTACAGTGGGTGTAGAAATACATTTTCAAACAATTTTATTGCTGTGGTGTTTTTTTTGCAGCATGGGATAGTGCATAGTGCATTGTACTATGCACTATCCTCTTTTTTATACCATAGCTGAAAATGGTCAGTTATGAACTCCACATATCTTGCAAAAGTCATTTTAATACCCTCCATCTCACTTCCCAGTATTCCAGCCCAAATCATCACCCACCAGCTCCTTGCTGACGTCAAAGTCTTGTTGGAACGTGGTGGCCATTCACCAACCATCCAGAAATCCATCTATTTAGACCATCCATTGTAGTACGGCATTAGTCAGTGAATAAAACTATTTAAAAATGAGTCTTCATGTATTTCTACACCCACTGTAAATGTTTCTTTTTGTGAGGTTTGGTTTGGAGTGGCTGAAATGCATCTTTATGCACAACTGCCAGCCTGCATGGAGAGCTTCTCGAGACTCCAGAGACACCAGAAGCTTCAAATACCTGTTTGCTGCTCAACACTGGCTTTTTTTATAGCTGCCCTTTTAATACAATTAATTTTTTTGACAGGAACTTTCCTCAATAAGCCTTTATCTGACCGAGTTCTGCTGTGCTCTAAATCACGCACAAATCTTATGATAATTCGATAATCTCCATTCAGTTTCACACAATATTAGTTGTTTTCATGCCTTTTGCACAACATTGCACGTTTTCATGCTTTTCATCTTCAGAAAGATCTTTCTTCCTCCCCATATTGCATGAGAACTGTGACTTGCTTAATAATGTGGAACAACCTCTAAGTAGGGTTTCCATAGATCTGGCAAATTATTTTGTCTGAGATTGATACCAGTTATCTAAAAAGACATGGATAAATAAACAAACAAACATTTTCTTAGAAAAACTAAAATCTGAATGTTTATTGTACATAAATCTTACTGATTTGTATCTTTCCTAATAATTTGGAACGTAGTGTATGTAACAGCTGATAGGCCTATATAAATTTCTTTATAACTTTCATGCTTATTTGTTAAGCAACAAAAAACTGCTGGGAAAGATCAGCTCTACAGCAAAATATAAATGTGCAAACAAGGAGGATGAGGAAGAAAAACAGGATGAAGAGGAAAACAAGGATGAAGAAGAAAACTAAAGATTTTTTTTTGTTTGTTAGTTTTTTTAAGTTTGTGAGAGCTATTTTTGTTAAATTTGGATTGCTAATATAGCAGAGGTATTTTTAGGTATTTATTTTTCTAATACAGAAGAGACATTATTTCCATCATTATTTAATTTGTTATTTTTTAAACTGGTCATAATAAAACATGTTGAGTAGCTTCTGAGAAGCGTACCTGAATTTGTGTCTTTGGTTATGGATAGCATTTTGTAATATAACAATTTTCTATCCATACAGAGGAGGCATACTTTAAAAGTATTGAAATTATAAGGCATCTTTAAGTAAACTTCGAGCATCATTTGATTGCTGGGCCGAGTGTCCTGGTTTTCGGTAATCAAAATATGGTCACCCTAGCGTAGAAAATACAGCGCATGCGTTTTGAAGAATGCGGAAACCGGAAGTACGTTCAAGGCGATACTTTGTGTTTATAAAGCATATAAAGTAGGGTTGCGTGGTGTACCGGTACTACGGTAGTATCGTGATACTAAAGCTTCAAAATACTGGCGATGCCATTGTATTTTTTAAACCGTAGTATCATCAGTACTGTAAGGAATATTGTATGTGCAGCAGGTACACTTGAACATGCATGCCTGCAAAAACATTACAAGACACTGCCGTTGCCTGTCTGCTGTGCCCTCTGTAGTAAATGCTCTGTAAAATTAGCACCTTGTTGTTTCCCAATGCTTCAGTTAATTTTGCAATGACAAAGTTGCACTTGCACGTTGTTGTTCGCACTGCATTTTTTCTGGAGAAAGTTCTGGAAATTCACTTAATTAACATCATAATATCTTTATAAAAGAATGAATTCTCGCAGTTTTTCCATTGCTCATTTGACCACTTTTGGAAAAGGTGTAATAGTCTGTTTCTAGAAACATCTTTGCGAAGACAATTTAGACAAATGAAATTCCATTCATCAATAGGCTATAGCAGCTTTGCACTCAGTTCTTATTAATCAGATCAATCATGATTTTAACATTATAAATTTATTATATGTTTTAATATACATACTGCTCTCAAGTCAGGCCTATTGACATTAGACCTATTCTAGGCCTATTCTATCATTTTTTTACCATCTAAAAGTAGGCCTATTCTATCATTTTTTTTCCACCAACATTTTTATTTCTATATTCAGAAACATTAATATCATAACATTTATTTATGCAATTGTAAATAAAGTGCTATATATATATATATATATGAAATTAAAGTGCTACATGTGTCATTTCATATAGCTGCTGTGCAGTGCTAAGATGAATTTTGTTTACAATGATTCATTTGATTGGTAATAAAAGCCTGTTACTGATTCTCATTAATGAAGTATTCAGAGAAAAATCTGGTCTGTTTTCATTTTTTTATGAAAGTTTGGTTCATTTTGTATACTGCATGGTATCGTGATACTATTTGGTATAGTATCTTGGTATATATTTGATACTTCAGCTGGTATAGTATCGCAAGACATTTTTATGGTATCGTGACAACCCTAATATACAGTTGTGGTTTTTTTTCCGAAAATGACCGATCGTTTCACTAGATAAGACCCTTATTACTCATCTGGTATCATTTAAAGCCCGTTGAGGCTGCACTGAAACTATCATTTTGACCTTCAACCATCTGGAGGCCTTTGAAGTCCACTATAAGGAGAATAATCCTGGAATGTTTTCATCAAAAACCTTAATTTCATATCGACTGATGAAAGAAAGACATGAACATCTTGGATGACATGGGGGTGAGTAAATTATCAGGAAAAATGTATTTAAAACTGGACTAATCCTTTAAGAATTACTTGCAAAAAACTACTGGTGGTTTTAGTTTCATAAATATAACTAATTATACTTTATAATTTTTGTAAATAATTTCATATTTCAATATTCAAAGTTTTATTTTAAAAACATTAATCTCAAACCATTACAATGTAATTGTAACTGCAGGTAAAATGAATTCATGCCCCCTCTGAGTTGCATTAAACAGTTTATGTAAATACCACTTTAGATGCAGCTTCCGTGTTTCTTCTGCAGTGGAAAAACAGATTTTGTTGATACTAATTACATTTGTTTGGTAAAAGTATAGTAATGTCTTGTTCTAATTGTCTAGTGTCTAAATAAAATTACAGATTTATAAAAATAAAATAGCTCTAAGCATTTTGTTTTATGATCTGTCTGACAGTAATTATTTTTATTTAATGAATAAATGGAATAAGTTATTATTACAAACTGTTTTTCTTTTTTTTTTTTTTTTCATTATTTTGGATTTATTGTCAGTACTGGGCTTATTTAGCTGAGAAACGTAGTTTGCATATCATCCATCCATACAGCGGTAGGATGTTTTGACATTCCATTCAGATTGTATTTCACACAGCGCGATGCATGAGTGTTCACGCTCTTCAGAAATAATGACAGAATATGACAATTCTTGTGTTTTAAAGCTAAACAGACACTGGAATGAATAATTCACTGAAAACTGGCCACGGGTCACTGTTCTCTCTGCCAACTCTGATGTAATAAGCCTGGATTTCTTAACATTCATTGTTTTGGACTGACAGTTTGAATGCATGCTTACTGGTTAATTAGACTGTTAAACTTTGCCAGAGTTTAGTGAATTGAAATGATTTGATCACGAACAGAGAAGCAAAATCAGGTTAAGGGGTTAGAATAAAAATTTCCACCTATCAGAGTTACAGGTGCTTGCACCATGGTAAATGATCCATGTGATAAAATCTCAACTCCCAAGATCATCTAACTGCGTGATGTAAATTACATTGATAATGCAATTTCACATGCTTCATTAATTTATTTGAGTTATTTTAACACGTTAAGGATTTTAAATTAATTGCATGGATTAGCACATTAAATGAATCTTTCACACAAGTATAACTAGGACACTTAACATTGAACCTTCCTCAAGAGCACAATAATGCTGAGGATGCAATCTATGTAGGACTGTAATCTTAGTAATTCTGAATCACTAATGTGGAAGCAGCCTAAATCTTTAACCATAACTACCATCACGATAATCTTCCTTTTCCTGCATATCAATGTTTGCAGCTTACCGTGTGGAATTCTGGTTGCCGAAGGAGAAAACATGGGCTGCTCTTTCTGCCATACTTCCTTCCACATCAGGTACTACAAAATGCAACCCTCCTTTCGGTTGATCCAATGAGAATTCAATGTAAACCTTCATAACTTTCATCTCTGCAAACAAACACCGGGACAAAATGATTATTATTACAGATATTATTCTGTGCCTTAAAAATTAACAATCATAAAAAATTACCTTTTTTGAGGCATTAGTAAGGGACATAGTGAACACCAGAGATGTCAAAAGTTCTGGCACTTCGATAGCAAATGACAATACTATAATTTTTGCATCTTCCAGTAAAAACGACAGAATTCTATCTGGTGACACAAGGCCAAGCTCATGTGTCTCCATTTTTTACTGCAACAACCACATCTCAAAATTTTAACAACAACAAATAGAAAGTCCCCAAACTACATTTTTGTCTTTTTCAATAATCAGTTACACTCGAATGTACGTCACAATATGAATGAAGGGATCTGTCAGAGCTTCCATTTCATTGGTTTCATTAAATTGTTAATAATTTCTTAAAGATTACTAAAGTCTCAAGCCATATGAATTTCAAACAGACATAGAAACTTTAGTTTCCAAGTTCCAAATTAAAACTTTCCTGTTTTATACTGTGTGATCTACTCACCATCTCCCTGTTTCCAGAGCTCAGAAGGAACTTTAATGGAAAGCTCCCCATTCCCAGCATCTGGATCCACAGCACTAACCGCTGCTGTGTAAGCACTGGAGAAATAGTTCAGGTTCCTCCTGTTAACCACAGTGATCCAGAGAAAATTATGCACCAAGATGAAGACAAGAACACACTTGAAAACAATTATATTATTACCAACGAGAAATTAGATACTGACAGATATTCTCAGGTAAATATCACAAAGGTGACAATAATAATAAAATTTGAAAAAGAAATTATATTTTACATAAAGAAAAGCCTATAGCCACATTTAAGGACCAATAAGATTTTTTGCATTATGACACTGTACCAAAATTCTATTTTCTGAAATACAGTAATGAAAATCATCCTATATTAAAACAAGCATAAAGGCAGTGCAACAAATAATATAATGCATAAATACAATACAAAGAATGATTATTGCACAATGTGTCTGTTTTTTGTTTATTTGTTTGTTTGTTTGTTTTTAAATAGAGTTCATAAATAAAGCTGAGCTTACTGTTTGGATTCATGATGGCAGACCTCCAGCGTGGGGTCATTGTAAATGAATGGAGCTTCAAGATCATTCACTCTCACCCTGTAGATACGGCACTGTTTGCTGTTCAATTTAATACGGTTCAGGTTCATCACTGTTGGAAAGATGGTCAGCTCCACATAACCCTAACACATAAAAAAAAAAAAAAAAATCCATACAAAAGCGCTTTAAAAACATTCTGGCACATTTATCAATACCATAGTCAAGCAATTTAGTTTTAACTATAAAATGAGAAAGGATTTCATTGAAGGGTTAGTTCATCCAATTGAACTAATTACATTTCTCTCATTAATTACACACCCTCGTGTCGTTCCAAACCCGTAGGACCTTTGTACATCTTCAGAACACAAATTAAGATATTTTTGATGAAATCCAAGAGGTATCCTCCATAGACAGCAATTTAACTACCACATTATAAAAAAAAAAATAGTCGCCATTACTGCAAGTGGTTCAAAAAAACAAAACAACATCTTCAGTGTCATTCTCCTATGCTGAACACATTCAGCACTTCCGTGTTCTACATCAGAGAGCGGACTCTTTATTGGCCGGCTCCTGCATCAGCATCACACGCATTCTGATGCAGAATCTGGAAGCGCTGATTGTTTTGGCGCACAAAAGTATACAATTCGCTTCATAAAATTAAGGTTGAACCACTACAGTTACGTGGACTATTTTAACAATGACTTCAGTACCTTTCTAGACCTTGACAGTGGTAGTTAAATTGTTGTCAATGAGTCGGAGAGCTCTCGGATTTTATCAAAAATATCTCAAATTGTGTTAATGTCTTACGTGTGTAGAGCGACAGGAGTAATTAATGACAGAATTTCATTCTTCTGACTGACATTTTCATTAATAGGCTATTTGCCAAATACATAAAGTTAGAAGAAAATACTTAATACGCATGTGATCATGCGTATTAAGCATGATCTTATGCAAAAAAAAAAAAAACTATTAACTCTTTGAATTAAAGGTTCATGAAAACTAGTTATTTGACTGTACATTATAATCTGAAGTAAAAAGGCAAATCTAAATCGAAAGCGGTAAAAGTAAAGTTTTTTTTGTCTTGTCTCAATCGTCACAAATTTTCATCTTCAACCTACTGCATACCAAGTATGTCTACTTCACATTTTCTGCTTCATACAAACATCATTCAAAATCAAATATAAATGACTACTCACAATGACAGACTTCCTCTGAAAATTTATGTTGTTGATGCAGACAACCTGATGGGTCGTAAAGAGACAAACAAACAGTAATTAAATTCATGCTGCGGCAAGATGTGATGTGAGATCTTTCATACTCCTGATTTGATATGTAACGTTAAACACAACTGCAGTTATAGTCATGCATGCGGTGAGAAACTGCATTTTTTGATACTTATAGTTTATATGGTCGTGGGCTCTCAAAGCCCTTGTCTTTCTTGCGGTTCATCCTGCTTTTCAATTTATTCACTGAAACCCTCTCAAAAAACTGCGGTGTTTTTGTTCAGCTGCATTAAATCCTTAATTTCTAGTTGTTTTAAAAACTAAAGGCAAGTTCTTTCTTGTTCAAACATCGCTGTAGTCCATCTGTAGTCCGTCATGTTTTTTTTTTTAATTTGTGAAAGGATGGTGAAGTGTTAATAAAATCAGCAACATCCTTCTCTATTTTGCAGATAAGCAGCAACACTATTATCCCTTCTGCATGTCTTCAGCCATATTGTTGGTAACCTTCGCCCTCCCGCTCTATGGGTTCCCGGATGGATATTCATCAGTTACCCGTATATCTATGCAGTTACTTATCTTCCTCAAGGGGGCGTAAGAGGAGGCTAGCGGGTGGCAACCAACATTAAGGCACATTACTGCCACCTACTGTACTGGAGTGTGGGCCAGCCAGAGATGTTCATTTAATCCCTCTCAAAAAAAGTTTTAGAACACTCACCTCATATTTATTTAATTCTTCCTTTAACTTTATCCATTGCGTTTCATAATTAAAGTAGTGACAAATTAACTCTTATTCTTCACAATCACTCATATCTGATGGATGCTTTCTTAATTAGCCTATATTGATTTAGCATATTTAACCCAGTGTGCCCTATTCTCATCCTTTCAAGCAGCTCTCTAGAGTTTCTTCTTTAAATCAAGGTCCCAAAGTCTGGAGGAAGAGTGGAGAGGCACAGACACCATGTTGCTTGAAGTCCAGTGTGAAGTTTCCACAGTCAGTGATGATATGGGCTGCCATGTCATTTGCTGATGTTAGTCCACTGTGTTTTCTGAAGTCCACAGTCAATGCAGCCATCTACCAGGAAATTATAGAGCACTTCATGCTTCCTTTTGCTGACAAGCTTTATGGAGATGCTGATTTCATTTTCCAGCAGGATTTGGAACCTGCCCACACTGCCAAAGGTACCAAAAGCTGGTTCAGTGACCATGGTGTTACTGTGCTTGACTGGCCAGCAAACTCGCCTGACCTGAACTCCATAGAGAATCTATAGGGTATTGTCTAGAGGAAGATGAGAGACACCAGACCCAACAATGCAGATGACCTGAAGGCTGCTATCAAAGCAACCTGGGCTTCCATTACACTGAACAGTGCCACAGGCTGATTGCCTCCATGCCACACCACATTGATACAGTAATTCCTGCAAAAGGAGGCCCAACCAAGTATTGAGTGCATAGAAATGAACATACTTTTCAGAAGCCTGACATTTCTGTTTAAAAAATCTTTTTTTTATTTTTTTTATTGATCTTATGAAGTATTCTAATTTATTAAGATAGTGAATTGGTGGGTTTTTGTTAAATGTGAGCCAAAATCATCACAATTAAAAGAACCAAAGACTAGTAATTCAGTCTGTGTGCATTGAATTTATTTAATACACAAGTTCCACAATTTGAGTTGAATTACTGAAATAAATGAACTTTTCCACAACATTCTAATTTATTGAGATGCACTTGTATATTAAAATTTGGAATAACAAAATCAAAGCCAGTATTTTCATTCTAAAGTTCCTTTGATCCATCTGAATATAGAAACTTTAGTAACTTTGTGTGTGTGTGTGTGTGTGTGTGTGTGTGTGTGTGTGTGTGTGTGTGTGTGTGTGTGTGTGTGTGTGTGTGTGTGTGTGTGTGTGTGTGTGTGTGTGTGTGTGTGTGTGTGCTGGGTATTATGTATATGATTATGTTTATATATGTTTATAAACTGCAACTGTTAAAAATATTCAAATAATAGTTTGTTTATTATGATAAATTGTCTGAGTTGTTTTGCCTGATTGATAACAGTTCTGGTAAGGATAGTGATTACTACAGTACAGTACAGTGTTGACAAAATTCCCTAAATTAAACCTCCACAAATGTATGTTGCTTAATAAATATATGTAATACAAATAGATTAATATATGTGATTATTCTGTCATATTTAATTTCTTGTTTATTTCATAACCTACATAAGCTACATGCAAAAGAGAAATATTCATATTAATCTTGTAATTATAAAAAACATTGCAATAGGTAGCCTTATTGATTATAGAATACAGTGCATAAACTTCTGATTAAACCTTAGATTTTTTTTTTTTCTGATAATATTCTCCTGGGACATCAGCTAATTCACAAATATTCATTTAACTGGGATGATAGGAATCGATATATGTCACCATCACCAATGTCATGCAATGAGGAAAAAAAGGACCCAAACCCAGTAGAACAGTCAGTCACAATATTCCAAACAAAAATGTATTGAAATAAATGAAATAATCAAAACAATTGGGTGGTATTAAGGAGCAGGTAGAAAACACTCACACCAAACAGTGATGGAATGGACAATGATGAGACCAAGATTTCCAGCAGAATCCACAGTGATGATATGACAACAACTCCTGCATGAGGAAACTCTCCCTCTGAATCCCTGGAGTAAAGAGTGCCACTAGTGATTCAGTAAATTAAACTAGAAATAATGTGAGCAATCACTGGTGATAGATATTGGTCT
Source organism: Chanodichthys erythropterus (assembly GCF_024489055.1). Taxonomy (NCBI): domain Eukaryota; kingdom Metazoa; phylum Chordata; class Actinopteri; order Cypriniformes; family Xenocyprididae; genus Chanodichthys; species Chanodichthys erythropterus. The sequence goes on from NC_090222.1 coordinate 10,142,807, forward strand.
GGCACAAATGAAAAAACAAAAGAAAAAACAACAAAAACCAAGACAGAAAACAGAAAGTTATTCATAATCTTGTTTTAGATTGGATGTGAAAGCTGTAGTCAGTGGTAGCACTGGCAATGCATCATCTAGATATACCAGATGAGCCAAGTCCTCTTTTAATAAACAGTTATCTCGAAACTCACTTAATCTTGTTTTCCTTTATTCCAAGTGTTCTCTTTTTAATTTGAGTTACATGTATGAAGCAACTCTTTCCTTACTTATAGTAACATTTATTTAAAGTAAATAATATTTATATACAGGGATTCTCATATAAGACAGGTTACATAAAATGTTGCATAAAAAGATAATTTGTTAGAAGTCTGTGAAAATGGTATTTGAGATAAAAATGTACTTACATCAAGATGAAAATAGAGTTTCATCATATAAACAAAAACAGATTATATCAAACTTACTAAGTGATTATTTGAGCAGGACAAATCAAAATATAATGTGTTGGTAAAATATTTCAGGTTGGTTGAATTCAGTTACATATTAGTAATCTTACACAATTGCTAACACTTCAACAAAATGTAAATGTTACCTCATGAATTATATAAGTTAAATACCAAACTATATCATTGAAGAGACTATTTAAAGCCAAGATGGACCAATGCCATTACAATGAGAAATTTGAACGCCTAATATGGCAGGTCTAGTAAATAAGCGCCGCCTTCCAAATAAAAGAGCCAATGCCACTGCCTAGTGTTTACAACAGTTCTTGCTGTTGAATGAATACATCATTATATCTACTGTTGTAAACTCCAGATGGAAACACCTGTAAAGTTAGGAGCTGTATTTGCATGACAAATGCATTCCCAAGATGGCCAATGAGTGAACTGACTTGCCTTAAAAGGAACATCAGTTGAATTTGTCTCTCCTGCATTCTGTTATTTGTAATGGTGTGTTTGTGTTGTGCCATCTGATGTACAGTTACACATATTCATGCTACTGTTGGAGTAAAAAGATTATTTGTCTGCAATTCATTATGTTTTTTCACATTTTGTATGGTATGAAAGTACTTTTAAAGCAAGTGATAAACTGCTTCTAAACTACTACACCAATGCTGGTATTCAAAACAAAATTAAGCATAACCATATACATTTTATAAACTTAAAATTTCCTTTTGACAGTCTTTTTCCAATTCATACTGTTGTACTAGTTTTCTCATCATTAGTGTTATGTGAATAAACTGATACTGTGGCCTGTGTAAGGTAGTTCTTCATGAATTGCAGTCTACTGAAGGGTGTCCTGTACAGGAGTCTAAAAAAGTTCCTCCTAAACTTCTCTCTCACAAATGCATAGATAATGGGATTCAGGCAGCTGTGTGAGTAAGCCAAAGCTTCTGTTATCTGTAGGCTTAGACTGATTGCCTTACTGCTGTCACAAGATTGAGTTATGATTTCATTCAGCTCTAAGGCTTTCATAAAAGCTGTGACATTGTATGGAACCCAACAGCAGAAGAAGACCACCATCACCACGATGACAAGATGCATGGCCTGCCTCCTGGAAGAGTGTGCTGTCAGGAGTCTCTTCAGAATCATTGAGTAACAAAATCCAATCACAATAAGTGGGAGAATTAAACCAATGACATTCATTTTCAAGATACCAAAAGTCCTCAAAAAAATATGTGAATTTTTATCATTTGTTGGATAAGATGTGCAATGTTTTTGTTCATTATAATCTTTGGTTTTCAAGTGCATTAACTCAGGAAACGATGCAGAAACAGCAACAATCCACAGGACCACACTGGCTAAGATCCCATATGTCCTTGTTCTGACTCTCAAGGCAAACACAGGATGAACTACAGCTAAATATCGATCAACACTCATCAGTACAATGAAGAATATCCCACTGTAGAATCCGATGTGGTAGACACTGAGGACCATAGTGCACATGACATCTCCAAAGATCCACTGGTCTCTGGCATAGTGTGCCAGGAAGGGAAGGGAGGAGACCAAGAGCAGGTCAGATAAAGCCAGGTTCAGGAGACAGATGTCAGTCATGCTTCTCAGTTTGACACCCATGGAGACCACACAGACCACCATGTTACCCAGAAAGCCCACCACAAAAAAAAGGGAGTATAACACTGGAAGAATGCTGGCTCCATGTTCTCCATAAACACAGGAAAATGCAGATGAATCAACATTTCCAGCATAATAGTCATCATAGTGATATGGCACATCAGTATCTGGCTCATCATCCAATACTCCATTCTATTATTTGAGCATAAAAAGAAACTGTAAGGAAAACAGAACTCCACTTTTGACAGTAATAATTTTAAATGTACTTAACTGTAATGCTCCAAGTAGAGCTGTCACGATATCAGATTTTTCACACCACGATTAACATGGCCAAAAGAATTCATGGTAACAATAGATCTCAAATTCTAGTGAAACCTTTAAAAAAGACAATAGGTCTCATTTTATTAAGCATGCATATGTGCAAATTTGCCCGTGAAATCTGCATATTAACGTTTTCATGTTCAAATCATGATTCATAAATAACTTTCATTCTAAAAATGTATTCTAAATTTACGGAAAAAAGTTGAAACAATTGAAACTACCCGTATACAAAAATCACACACGTTTGGTGGCCTTATAAACACGTTAAGATTTTTAAACATAGATATAGATCTTAGATACAAAGTTCTGTCATGAAATTCTAGATGATACAGGCTGATAGGCTGATGAAATGCTGTGGCATCAGCAGCCAATGAGCTTGCTGCTCAATATTCAAATACTTGCCATTGTTTGCTGTTAGCAGTCTGTAGCATGCTTTCAGAAAGCATCTGAAATCAACATATAAGATAAGTGAACGCTCTTTTATATTGCGTGGTCTGATATTGATTCCTAAATGAGCAATCATAAGTTTTAAACTAAGCATAATGTTTAGCAGCATTTACATAAAAGATGTTTCATTAACAAAGTTCGGGAGGAGCATGTTCAGATAATTAACCTAATTAACACAGGAGGAGCTTATTCAGTTAATCAACACAATAAGCATCAGGAGTTATTTATACAGCAGACTTACCTCCCTTCTATGACAGTTTTCCAGCATCCCATCCCCTCACTTATAGCTATTCCTATCCCAACCTGGGGGGTAATCCTGGTTCAGGTCAATTTCCGAGATCAAAGCCCTCCCCTCAGACAGCACGCCAAATACGCATAACCTTTACTCTACTTAATTATATGTAAGTGTCAACTTGTGAGGATATGCCGTCTAAGCTATGGATATGAAAAGGTTAAAGTGAAATAAGTATTTGTGCAGGATTCGCCATATTTAGCTGAATAACTCTAATGACGCATTTATTTATTTCCAAGGGCAATGTTTTCATTAGCTATGCAAAGTGTGGTTTCAGCTGCATGCAGTGTCAGAGTCATTCTCCTGTTATTCATTATCGCTCCCAAAAGTTTTTTTACTTATTCAGATAAGAGTATACGACTTATGCCAATGATATCATCAAATTACTTAATTATGGTATTTACTATGCAGAGTTAAGACAGACGCCAGTCATGAGCACTGCAACCAAAACAGCAGCCATGTTTTACAGTTCCTCCTGAACCAAAACAATGAGCTTATGCTGCATTCACACCATAACTACTATAATATGGAAGAGATGAAAACCCTTGACGTTATTCTCGAAGCGGATCGTGACTCGAATTTGTGCATTTCAATGGCAACACTATCAACGAATCACACTATCAATGAATCTGCAGCAGTCAGGTGGTACAGGTCAGTGCTCTTTAAGTTTTTTAATGTTCATTATTATTGCAGTGTTACTTGCTTTAAGGATGTGTTTGACCATTGTTCTCATGCCTTGCATCTTTTGCAGTGTCTTGCGCATGACATGGCATGCTAAAACGAGGCACTCGTAAAATCAGTTTAACTTTTAAAAAACGTCTCAAGACCTTGCATTTTGTCATATTATCATATGTGTACTATTTATTTTAAATATTATGGTTATCGCCAATACCATATATTGTCACAATCTTAATTAACATGATAATTCATGTTTTGAATAACACGGTTATCGTCAATAAAGGTATATCGTGACACCTCTAGTTCCAAGTATTTCTATGTGTTATAACCTCACCTGGATAATGTATGATGATACAGGTGAAGAGGACCATTGATTACCAGCGCTGTCCATGGGTGGAGTGCAAGGGTCCTGTTCATGATAAATGACTGCTATCCAAAAACAAAGGCAAAGATCTATCACTCTAACACCATTCATAATCACAAAACAGAATAAAAAAATAAATAAAATTAATTGCAATTGCAATTGAATGCCACACATAAACATAAAATAAACAACAACATTAATGCTACAATAAACGCAGTGTGCTGCACAGCACTCATTCCTCTGGCCTCGCTCTGTTCTCACAGTTATTATGAGAACAGGGAACAGGGCTAGTTTCACTTCGAGAGCAATATGATTTGCTTCCATATATAAATATATCAGGAAAACTGAAGAGGAACTAACAACTAACAAGGTTTTGGTTACCATGACTTCCATTGTCTTCTCATGTTCCACAGAAAAAAAATAAAGTCATACATTTTGGAATGACATGAAAGAGCGTTAATGATGACAGGATTTTCATTTTGGATTAACTTAAAATATTTAATATTTCCAAAGCTTAAGTGTTTGTTCTGGTAAATAAAATAAACTGCTTTTAAAAATGTAGGCTATATAAAAATGCATCAATATAGAGCGGCAAGAATAAGTTTGAATAACTATCAGAAAACTTTGTTTTGTTCCATTTTTCTTTTTATGACAAGCCATGATTAAAATTAAAGGGTTACTTCACCCAAAAATGAAATTTCTGTCATTTAGTACTCACCCTCATGTCGTGCCAAACCCATAAGACATTTCTTCAGAACACAAATTAAGATATCTTTGATGAAATCCAAGGGTCTCTGAACCACAAATAGGCAGCTACGTCACTGAACACTGTGCAGGCTTCGTGTTTACATCCGAACGCCGGCTCCGTATTGGCTCATGCTGTACCAAGTGAGCACCAAGACGCCTGCGTGTGATGCTGACACAGGAGCCGGGCAATACTGAGCCAGCTGCAGTAAAAAAAAAAAAAAAAGGCTGCCCACTGCTCCATGTGTGTGTTCAGTACTCAATGCTGTTTGTGTGCACTTGAATGTGTGAAATGCAGAGCACAAATTCTGAGTATGGGACACCATACTTGGCATCATGTCACTTTATAAATCGTACAGTGTGCACCTGGCTTAATTATAGGCAAACTTAATTAATAACAGGCATAACAGTTTCTATACTTATTTTCTATACTAAAATTAATTAAAATACTAACTAATTTTATTGAAGACTGGATAAAGTAAATTAATCTCTTCGATCAGCTTCTCCAAAAGCTAACTGGACTCTGTTAAGGAGGTGAGGATTAGACAGGTAAAATCTGTGAGAGCACGTGTGTGTTGCCTGTGTAATTTTGGCTTATTGTCGAGAAGTCTTAAAGAACTCTTGTATGTACATTATTCAAGGCTGTTCTAGCTGCGCTAAACTTATGATATAGGGACTGTTTTTATCAATTAAGTTTATTCACAATATTTATCTTTTTTACCTGATATAAAAGTTTCAATAGATCATCACTTGTACTGAGTATAAAGCCCATAGTATACTTGATTTTTTTTTTTTTTTTTTTTTTTTTTTTAACAGAGAACTCATTATGGTCACTGACCGAATGGGACCTTGGTGTTCCTTCACAATGAGGCACTTTCCAAAACCTTCACCCTCTCTGGTGGAATGACCTACTGTACCAACCTTCACCCGAAATGTGAAAACCATCACAACTTTCAAGAAGCAACTGAAAATGCACATTTTCCATCAGAGAATTTGTGGTTAGTTTCCTCTTTCTCAGAAGAGGAAACTAACAATCATGCATTAAATGTGTGATTGGAAATACAGATTAAGAGAAGTGTTGAGTAAAATAAATTAAATCAAATCAATATACTGTTAACCTGAGGTCAATGAAATTTTAAAAATTTAAATATATAAATGCTGAAAATGTAAAATCCATAAATATGATTTGGAGCATGTACCTCCAGAGCAGTGATTCACAAACCTTTCCTGGAGTAGTCTTTCAGGTCCTTTCAGGTCTTGCAGTCTCTTCTAATGAGTTCATGAGTTGAATCAGGTGTGATAGATGAGGGAGAGCAAGGGACTGCTCTAGAGCAAGAATTGCGAAATTTTGGGAAGGACTTTGATTTACGTATTTGGCTCAACATGTAAGAGACCACTTACAATTGAGGAACATGTGCTCTCCATGCTCTCCAGAATTCCATGCTGGTCTAGGCTGGTTTATGCTGGTTAGTGCTTGGTTATAGTACTGGTATAGTGCTGGTTATTGCTGGTATAGTGCTGGTCCAGCTGATGGACCAGCATGGTCTTGTGGGGTTTGATTGTTGAGTAGGCCATCTTTCTGTATGCAAGCAGTGCTTTCGGATTGTTTTTTGCATGCTTATTTTTATATTTAACACATTAATGATTTAAAGGAAAAACAATATATGATTTAGGATTGACAAAACATGATTTATTGTAATATATAACTTTGTAAAACAATTACAGTTTTAAATTCCACTTTCAACAGAGGGAGCAAAAGATCATTCAAGATTTCATGATTGAAGGCTGTGAGTCAAATATAATGGTTTTGCTGTCTGCTTGTCTTTTCTCTTTTTTTCAGTTCTTGTTCCTCTTATCATCAGTGCTTCTCCTTGTTAACTGTAGGTGTCATCACTAATGGTCAATCATCTCTTGTAGAGTGAATCTACTTTATTTCACTAACTGCAACATTGCTTCAGTGTTACTTTTAGTCTCAATAAATTGGGACCATATGAAAACTTAGCAGTGTTCATTTAACACAATTTTTTTTTTTTAAATTAATTGGAAAATGAATTGTCTTGGTTATTTAACTATGAACACGCTAAGAAACGTGTAACACATACAGAAGTTTTGTTGTGGTCTTGCTTGGATCATACCAACACCCAAAAACAAATGCTGGTCCACCAGCACACCAGCATCCCTAGCTGGTCCCAGCATTCAAAACATACCTTATGCTGGTGACCAGATTGTTTGTCCCACCTGCCCCTGCCTCTTACTTCAAATGCGGAGTCGGATACAGATTTTGTTGTTTTACTGTGCACTGATCTATATCAGAGTTTGTTGTTTTACTGTGCACTGATCTATATCACAGGATGAACTCTGTTCTGAATGCTGGACTGCTGGACCGCTGGACTGAAGTTGATTTTGTGTTCAGAGGTTCTCGGCTGGTGGGGATCTGTGTGAGTCACTGGTCTGCATTGCACATGAGGGCCATCAGGGAATTGTAAGAACAAAGCAATGTCTGCGTGAAATCTGCTGGTTGCCCAAAAGGGACATACTTGGGGCAGAAAAAAATTCTACTTGTCAGTTATATCTTTCTACAATCAGCACCATGGAAAGCAACAGTGACTGATTTTCTGCAGATTTATTGCGTTACACCTCATGCTGTGATAAGGGTTTTCCCCTTTGAATTACTCCATGGAAGAAAAATGCATACTTAAAATTTAAAGAATCTACATTTATGGATAAAACATTTTGCTAATATTACAATGTTATTAAGCAAAAAATAATTAACACAGCAGCCTTTAGGTACTCCAAATAAAATATGATGTAAAGAAAAAACAAAACTATCAGCAACCCCTTTTTTTTCTATCAACCAGTTTTTAAAAGGAACAGGGGACAATTTCTATATTAAATTTTTTATTTAGGAATTTGTTAGACGGATAAATTTCATTTAAAATTTTGAAATGTATTTCTTTTGCTTTAGGAGAAACAGGAAAATTTAAATAGGCTGTTCTAAGATATATTACAGTATTCTTATCAAACAGGTGATCTAATTTGTTCCTTTTGACATGACAGGGATAACAGGTTTTTAAAATGACCTGTCTTACTTGTTACAACTATCACTTTTAAATTGAATATCTCCAATGTATAAGGCGGGAAGAACTGGTTTAACTTCAGTATAAGAAAGGGAACATCTCCTCAGCATTTTTATGCCAGGAGGTATTGCATTAATGACAGTGAAGAACTCTTTCGGGTGACAGGCAAAACCATGTTTCAAAGTAAAAGCATTATAGTCTAAAATGTTACCCTGTTCATCCATTAGATCTCTCACTGACCATATACTTCTGCTTAACCAATTCTTATAACATAAAGATCTGTTTCTGTGTAATATATATTTATTGTTCCAAATTGAAGCATTATGAGGTGTAAAATTGTGTGTATGTGTCAATTTCCAAAATAAGAGTACTTGTTGATGGAATGTTGATAGTTTCAAAGGGAGTTTCGATAAATCAAAATCACATTTGAGAAAAAACTGAATTCCCCCAAGTTCTTGAAGCAAAGCTGATGGCACTGTAAACCAAAAACTATCTTCTTTACATAGAAACATTTTTAACCATTTAAGTTTTAACAAAATGTTCATATTTTCAAATTCAATAACATACAAACCACCTTGTTCATACGATTTAATAGTGTCTGCTTTTTTAATATAATGAGCTTTGTGCCTCCAAATGAAATTATACATTTTTTGGGAACATGTTTTAATAAAATTCGAGGGGGGAGCCAAAGAAAGAGCGGGATAAATCAATCTTGATAAAACTTTGGTTAGCAAAATTCGACCAAAAATTGAAATATCTCTTTGTAACCAACAATTTAATATTCGGTTTGCTTTTTGCAAGTTATCAAAATTTTCTTTCGTACTTAGGCTATTTTCTGGTCTTTGGTAATTGTAATGCCTAAATATTTCACTTTATCTTTTACCGGGATATTATGCAAAGAAGTGATATCACTCTGATGTAGGGCCAGAAGTTCACATTTACTTAAATTCAGCTGGAGTCCTGATGCCTTAGAAAAAATGTTAACTAATGAAATAGCCAGAGGAATTTGATCTTTGTTTTTTAAAAATAGTGTAGTATCGTCTGCCAATTGACTAATTGCCATACTTTTATCAAATACTGTTAATTTTTGTACCGTTTGATCATGAATAACTAAAGTAGACATATCTGCAGCCAAAATGAATAAAAGAGGGGATAAAGGGCATCCTTGCCTTATTCCACGACTGATAGGAAATCTTTGTGATGTACCATAAGGAAAAGAAATGGAACTGTTCATACCTTTATAAACCATTTTTATAATATTGACAAAGTGTTCACCAAAACCAAAGTTTAAATAAAAACATATGTTCTAACGTGTCGAAGGCTTTCTTAAAGTCTAAAAAAAAAAAAATATATCCATCATCCTCTATTAAATGATTGTATTCTACCATGTCCATTACCAGCCTTACATTATTGTGAATGGATCTTTAAGAAACCCTGATTGAACTTCATTAATTACTTCATTAAGTCCTTTTTTCAATCGATTGACAAAAACGTGTGTGAAAATTTTATAATCATTGTTAAGTGTCACGTGAAATGAAGACTGGATGCAATAGCAAGTTAATCACTTTAATAGTGCTTCACGCCAGGATAAGTCAGATAAACACACCAACACAGTCACAACACAGACAGCAGGAAAGATGGTAACACAGGGACTTTGATGGGCGATGGTGTCCGTAGTGAGTGGTGTTCCGTGGTGAGAATCCGTGAGTTGAGATGAGCGAAGTAATATCCAGAGCGAGTGCAAGGGAACAGACAGGAACAGCGACGAGAACTCCTACTCCAGGAAACAAAAAACACGGTACACGAGACAAACACCAGGACTCCAAACAAACGATCTGACAAACATGAGACAAAAGACAAGGCGTTAAATAGGCAAGATCTGATAAGCCACAGCTGCCGCTGATCAGTAATCAGCGGCGACGCCCACACAGAACAATCAGGTGACACACCCCACAACCCTCACACAGACAACAGAATGACACAGTGGATCTGCGAACCAGTACCCCACCACTCCTTACCTGTCGATTGTAATCATCAATAAGGGAGTGATCCAGAATGTCCCTCGCAGGTACCCAACTTCTCTCCTCCGGACCGTAACCTTCCCAGTCCACCAAGTACTGGAATCCGCGTCCCCTCCGCCTTGAGTCCAGAATACGATTAACCGAATAAGTTGGTTCCCCGTCTACGAGACGCCCGTTAGAGGAACCGGAGCAGGCGGATTAAGCGGTGAATGAAAAACTGGTTTAATTTTGGACACATGGAAGGCGGGATGAATCCTCCTGTATGCCGGAGGCAATTTGAGGCGGACTGCCACTGGACTAATGATCTTAGTGACAGTAAACGGGCCAATGAATTTGGGAGCAGAGATGGAAGTAACGAACTACTCACGTTACTGTAATTAAGTAGTTTTTTCGTGTTTTTGTACTTTTTTGAGTACATTTTTTAATCTGTAATTTTACTTGTACTTAAGTACAAATTAAGCTTAGAAATTTACTTCGCTACTTGTAAAATCACATTCCGTTACGCCAACAATTTGAATTAGCCTAATATTGAAACCATATGGCTCTGCTTTGAACAGCTTATCGGTAGCCAATAAAGTTATCCGATCGTAAACGGACCAATGAAAACCCTGAAATTTTACCAGCGGCGCGTTCTCATCTCTCATCTCCCCGACGCCTCCTCCTCCTGTCACTCGTTTCAGTTACAGCGCAGGATTGCAGGTATTGCGCATAATTTTAATCATACCCGCAGGTTTGTGTTTGTGGAGAGCGCATTCATGTAATGGCCGAAAACGACGCGAGCTCTCAAATAAACAAGTGAACTGCCTCTCCACTGAGCGCGCGCTCTGTGTAGTGTGCAATCGCGAATCTCTGCGTGCTCTGAAATTAAACGTTGTCAAAAGTTATCAAACAATAATAATAGACTTCCATGCCTGGCCGATGAAAATGCTACAGTCTCAACAAACAAAGGTGGATCTTTAATTTCTTTACAATGTAGCCTAGATGTATGTTTCCGAATGGGGCATTTATATGATTTTTACATATAAATAACCTAGTCTGTGTAACTGCATCACTATATACAGACATTATAAGTCAAACCATTCTGATGTTCTTTTTATCTAAATAATATATTATATGGCTCTTAAAAGGGTTAGTTTAACCAAAAAATTAAATTTCTGTCATTAATTACTCACCCTCATGTCATTTCAAACCCGTAAGACCTTTATTCATCTTCAGAACACAAATGAAGATATTTTTGATAAAATCCGCTTTCTGACCCCAGACTGCAATGCAATTGCAACTTTTGCAGGCCCAGAAAGATAGTAAAGACATTGTTAAAATAGCCCATGTGACTACAGTGGTTCAACCTTAATGTTATAAAGCGACCAGAATACTTTTTGTGTGCAAAAAAAAAAAAAACGACTTTATTAAACAATTTCCTCTCTCCGTGTCACTCTCTGACGGTGTTCGTGTGAGCACCACAGCACATGCATGTGATGCTGACACAGAATCCCGCCAATAAAATGAGCTGACTGTGTTTACTATGTCAACAGTGTCAGAGACTGACATGGAAGAGAATAAAATAAATTGTTGAATAAAGTGGGTTTTTTTGTTTATTTTGTGCACAAAAAGTATTCCGGTCGATTCATAACATTAGGGTTGACCCATTGTTGTCACATGACTGTTTTAACTATGTCTTTACTACCTTTCTGGGCCATAAAAAGTGGAGGGTGGTAAGAAAAAAGATCTGAATTTGTGTTCTGAAGATGAACGAAGGTCTTATGAATTTGGAACAACACGAGTGTAACGATCACCGTCTGTTCCTGTCACTCCCCGGACTACACTTCCCACAATTCTCCCTGTCAGTCACATGTTCACTTCACACCTATCACCTGTTGCCACATCCACCCTAGCACACCACACTGATTACCACACCCAGCTGCAGCTCATTAACAGGACTATAAAGGACTTCCAAACACACCACCTCACCGCGAAGTATTGTTTGACTATTGTTGCAATTTCTGAGCGTTTCTATCCTGTCTGCCTGCTTGTTATCGTTCCTGCCTGTTTCTTGTTTTTGACCCGTTGCTGCCTGTCCTGATCCTTGCTTTGTATACCGACCTGTGAGTTATATCTGCCTGCCTTGTGACCTACCGCCTGTACCCTGACTACGACCCTGCCTGTCCTTTGCTGCTCCTGTTTGTTCCTGATTGACCCTGCCTGTACGACCATGCTCACTTTGAATAAAAGCTTGCAAATGGATCTCTGCCTCAGTCCCGCTTCATTACAGAAGACTTCGCCGCCACCTCGATCCAGCAGCTTCCCCGGAGGACATTTTTACGGTATGGACATTGATCAGTTGTTGCTATGGAGTACGCAGGGCACACGTTCACTGGAGGATTACATCACAGAATACCTCAATATTGCATATTGTTCAGACCTGCCAGACTGTGTGCTCATAGACTTTTTCTGTGAAGGCGTTAATCAGCCACTCAAGTCACAGTTGATTCGTGAGGGGCCCCGTTCTTCACTTAGTCATTTTCTGGATTATGCTTTATTGACTGTTGGCTCTCTGTTTACTGTGGGTGTCGCGGAGGAATGCGACACCACGCTTAATCATGTAATGGCTGCCGCGCCAAAGGACACTCACAAGATGGCGGCTCCCATAACAGCAACACCAGTCAACATCGCCGCTGATCGCCCAGAGTCACGTCACGTCTCCGCTGATCGCCCAGAGTCACGTCACGTCTCCGCTGATCGCCCAGAGTCACGTCACGTCTCCGCTGATCGCCCAGAGTCACGTCACGTCTCCGCTGATCGCCCAGAGTCACGTCACGTCTCCGCTGATCGCCCAGAGTCACGTCACGTCTCCGCTGATCGCCCAGAGTCACGTCACGTCTCCGCTGATCGCCCAGAGTCACGTCACGTCTCCGCTGATCGCCCAGAGTCACGTCACGTCTCCGCTGATCGCCCAGAGTCACGTCACGTCTCCGCTGATCGCCCAGAGTCACGTCACGTCTCCGCTGATCGCCCAGAGTCACGTCACGTCTCCGCTGATCGCCCAGAGTCACGTCACGTCTCCGCTGATCGCCCAGAGTCACGTCACGTCTCCGCTGATCGCCCAGAGTCACGTCACGTCTCCGCTGATCGCCCAGAGTCACGTCACGTCTCCGCTGATCGCCCAGAGTCACGTCACGTCTCCGCTGATCGCCCAGAGTCACGTCACGTCTCCGCTGATCGCCCAGAGTCACGTCACGTCTCCGCTGATCGCCCAGAGTCACGTCACGTCTCCGCTGATCGCCCAGAGTCACGTCACGTCTCCGCTGATCGCCCAGAGTCACGTCACGTCTCCGCTGATCGCCCAGAGTCACGTCACGTCTCCGCTGATCGCCCAGAGTCACGTCACGTCTCCGCTGATCGCCCAGAGTCACGTCACGTCTCCGCTGATCGCCCAGAGTCACGTCACGTCTCCGCTGATCGCCCAGAGTCACGTCACGTCTCCGCTGATCGCCCAGAGTCACGTCACGTCTCCGCTGATCGCCCAGAGTCACGTCACGACTCCGCTGATCGCCCAGAGTCACGTCACGCCTCCGCTGATCGCCCAGAGCAACGTCACGCCTCCGCTGATCGCCCAGAGCAACGTCACGCCTTCGCTGATCGCCCAGAGCAACGTCACGCCTTCGCTGATCGCCCAGAGCAACGTCACGCCTTCGCTGATCGCCCAGAGCAACGTCACGCCTTCGCTGATCGCCCAGAGCAACGTCACGCCTTCGCTGATCGCCCAGAGCAACGTCACGCCTTCGCTGATCGCCCAGAGCACCGTCACGGCGCCGCTGATCGCCCAGAGCACCGTCACGGCGCCGCTGATCGCCCAGAGCAACGTTACGCTTTCGTTGATCGCCCAGAGCAATGTTACGTCGCCGCTGATCGCCCAGAGCCACGTCACGTCTCTAAATCAGTCAGAAAGCGGAGAGGATTACGTTCCAGTGTGGCTGATCCTCCACTGACTACAGCACGAGCAGCTGGCATTCCGAAACCCACGGCTGCCTCGTTTTCAAGCCTGCCGGACGCTTCGCTCTCAAGCCTGCCGGACGCTTCGCTCTCAAGCCTGCCGGACGCTTCGCTCTCAAGCCTGCCGGACGCTTCGCTCTCAAGCCTGCCGGACGCAACGCTCTCAAGCTCGCCTGGTGCAACGCTCTCAAGCTCGCCTGGTGCAACGCTCTCAAGCTCGCCATGTGCAACGCTCTCAAGCTCGCCATGTGCAACGCTCTCAAGCTCGCCTGTTGCAACGCTCTCAAGCTCGCCTGTTGCAACGCTCTCAAGCGCCCTGGACGCGATGGACAAGATGGCTGCTTTGCCAGTGCCTACGGGCAAGATGGCCGCCCCTTCGGTGCTCACGGAGGTAGGGGGCGTTCCAGCCATGGAGTCCACCCCAGAACCCGCTTCAGCCAGTGAGTCTGCTCCAGAAACCGCTCCAGTCGGTGAACCATCGCTTCATCCTCGGAAGAGGAGGAGGAGGAGGAAGAAGGCTCCTTCTGTTCTTCCCCCTCTTACGTCCAAGCGTCTTGTCCTGCCGGCGCCACCTGTGCTCCTCGCTCTGCCGGCGCCACCTGTGCTCCTCGCTCTGCCGGCGCCACCTGTGCTCCTCGCTCTGCCGGCGCCACCTGTGCTCCTCGCTCTGCCGGCGCCACCTGTGCTCCTCGCTCTGCCGGCGCCACCTGTGCTCCTCGCTCTGCCGGCGCCACCTGTGCTCCTCGCTCTGCCGGCGCCACCTGTGCTCCTCGCTCTGCCGGCGCCACCTGTGCTCCTCGCTCTGCCGGCGCCACCTGTGCTCCTCGCTCTGCCGGCGCCACCTGTGCTCCTCGCCCTGCCGGCGCCACCTGTGCTTCTTGCCCTGCCGGCGCCACCTGTGCTTCTTGCCCTGCCGGCGCCACCTGTGCTTCTTGCCCTGCCGGCGCCACCTGTGCTTCTTGCCCTGCCGGCGCCACCAGTGCTTCTTGCCCTGCCGGCGCCATCCACGCTTCTAGCCCTGCCGGCGCCATCCACGCTTCTAGCCCTGCCGGCACCATCCACGCTTCCAGCCCTGCCGGCGCCACTCAGGAGTCTTGCCCTGACGGCTT
The DNA here is from genome assembly GCF_024489055.1 of Chanodichthys erythropterus. Classification (NCBI taxonomy): domain Eukaryota; kingdom Metazoa; phylum Chordata; class Actinopteri; order Cypriniformes; family Xenocyprididae; genus Chanodichthys; species Chanodichthys erythropterus. Next base: position 10,157,910 of record NC_090222.1, read on the forward strand.
CACCCACACGCCTGGCCCTGCCGCCGCCACCCGAACCCCTTGCCCACGAACCTGCGACGGGCCCTGCTGAAATCCCCAAGAACTTTTTGGGGGGGGGCAGTATACCTAGGGGTGGGGAGTTTGTGGGTGGGAACCCTGCACGTCATCAGCGGTCCCTGAACTGCCGTGGCCGCCCTTGCCACCTGAACTGCCGTGGCCGCCCTTGCCACCTGACCTGCCGTGGCCGCCCTTGCCACCTGACCTACCGTGGCCGCCCTTGCCACCTGACCTGCCGTGGCCGCCCTTGCCACCTGACCTGCCGTGGCCGCTTGAGCCACCTGACCTGCCGTGGCCGCTTGAGCCACCTGACCTGCCGTGGCCGCCTGAGCCACCTGACCTGCCGTGGCCGCCTGAGCCACCTGACCTGCCGTGGCCGCCTGAGCTGCCGTGGCCGCCTGAAGCACCTGACCCGCCAGGGTGGTCGAGTTCCTGGAACCTGCATTGGGGACCCTGTTCATGTCCGCATACCAGTCCCCAATGCACCCACCCCCCCTCCCTAGCTGTTCCATTTACGTCGCGAGGACGCGCCTTCCGGGAGGGGGGCGTTATGTAACGATCACCGTCTGTTCCTGTCACTCCCCGGACTACACTTCCCACAATTCTCCCTGTCAGTCACATGTTCACTTCACACCTATCACCTGTTGCCACATCCACCCTAGCACACCACACTGATTACCACACCCAGCTGCAGCTCATTAACAGGACTATAAAGGACTTCCAAACACACCACCTCACCGCGAAGTATTGTTTAACTATTGTTGCAATTTCTGAGCGTTTCTATCCTGTCTGCCTGCTTGTTATCGTTCCTGCCTGTTTCTTGTTTTTGACCCGTTGCTGCCTGTCCTGATCCTTGCTTTGTATACCGACCTGTGAGTTATATCTGCCTGCCTTGTGACCTACCGCCTGTACCCTGACTACGACCCTGCCTGTCCTTTGCTGCTCCTGTTTGTTCCTGATTGACCCTGCCTGTACGACCATTCTCATTCTTAATAAAACGCTGCACTTGGATCTCCTGCCTGAGCCTCCCATTCGTAACAACGAGAGTGAGTAACTAATGACAGAATTTTCATTTTTGGGTGAACTAACCCTTTAAGATACAGCGCATATAAAAATTCAGTGTTGTTATATTTCATATACCCCAACTGAATTGAGGTAATTTGTTTTTGTTCCTATTTTATTACTGACTGTTTTCTTGTCTTTTTTTGTAAATTCAATTCAGTTTGAAATCAAGCTTTCTTGTGCTGCATGTGAGCTATTGCAACAAAGTTACCCTACTGTAAAGACACAAATACACAGAGTGAGCAAATATTTAAGTGAGATTATTGTAACGGTAATTGATCAATGTTATTGGTATTTAAAATGATACTGAATATTGATAATTTGTATTGTATTGAAGTTAGAAATTCCAGTATTGTGACTACTTCATGCACTTCATGAATAAGGTGAAAGTGCTTTGTTAAAAAGTAGCTATTTTCTACTGATTGATTGAATATTGTTGGGCAATTCATTAAATATCGCCAGCTAAAAAGTAACTAGTAATTTTAGTACTTTGAGTAGTTTTTGAGAAGAGTAATTTGTACTTTTACTCGAGTACTTTTTTGACACCAGTACTTTTACTTGTAATTGAGTATTATTTCAGCAATGTAACAGTACTTGTACTTGAGTACAAATTTTTAGTACTCTTTCCACCACTGTTTGGGAGCAAGCTTATTAGCAACGGAGCGGAGCTGAATGTTCTTAGTAGAAAGCCACACTTTTTGACCAACGACGTATACGGGTGGCTTTGACTGGTGGCGATCGGTCTTAGCCTTGGTGCGCGCCCTCACTCGCAACAGAGTCTCGCGGGCTCTGTTCCAAGTGCGATGGCACCTCTGGACAAAGGCGTGGGCAGAGGGGACCGCAACTTCGGACTCCAGACTGGGAAACACAGGTGGCTGGTAACCTAGGCTACATTCAAACGGAGAAAGGCCCGTAGAAGACACTGGTAACGAGTTGTGAGCGTACTCAATCATAGAGAGTTGTTGGCTCCGGGAGGAAGGATTCTTGGACGCCAAACATCGCAACATTCGCTCTAAATCCTGGTTGGCTCTCTCGGTCTGACCATTGGTCTGGGGATGGAACCCAGAGGAAAGACTAACCGTCGCCCCCAGTAACTTACAAAACTCTTGCCAGAATTTGGACACAAATTGGGGACCCCTGTCAGAAACCACATCCACCGGGAGGCCATGTAACCGGAAGACATGATCAATGACAGTAACCGCTGTCTCCTTAGCAGAGGGTAATTTGGCCAAGGGTATAAAATGGGTCACCTTCGAGAACCGGTCCACAACGGTCAAAACAACCGTATACCCTTGGGAGGGTGGTAACAAAATCTAGCGCGATATGGGACCAGGGTCTCGAAGGGACAGACAGCGTTGGAGTAACCCATCTGGAGGGCGGTTGGAAGTCTTACCAGTAGCACAGACCGAGCAAGCCAAAACAAAATCGCGAATGTCGCGAGCCATACCTGGCCACCAGAATCGTTGCTTGACCAAAAATTCGATTAACCCCTGGATGGCAAGCCACGTTAGAACAATGACCCCACTTGATGACGCAGGACCTTAGCTCATCCGGCACAAACAAACGGTTCGGTGGGCATGCGGGCGGAGGCGTTACCCCTTCTAAGGCCGCCAGGACCTTCGATTCGATCTCCCATGTAAGAGTGGAGACCACTAATGTCTCGGGAAGAATACACTCGGGAGTAGACGGGCGTTCGGAGGGATCAAAAATGCGAGAAAGAGAATCGGGCTTGATGTTCTTGGAGCCCGGGCGGTACGATAGAGTAAAATCAAAACGACCGAAGAAAAGTGCCCACCGAGCCTGCCTGTCTTTTAGCCGATCGTATATACTCTAAATTCTTATGATCATTCCAAACGATAAAGGGTACCCCTAAACCCTCTAACCAGTGACGCCACTCTTCCAACGCTAATCTGACTGCCAACAACTCTCTGTTACCAATATCATAATTGCGTTCGGCGGGAGACAAACGATGAGAATAATACGCGCAAGGGTGCATCTTGTTATCTGAGGGAGAACGCTGGGAGAGAACTGCACCTACCCCCACCTCTGACGTGTCGACCTCCACCACGAACTGACGCGAAGGATCAGGGGCTATCAGAATGGGGGCCGAAATGAAGCGGCCCTTCAGTTTGGCAAATGCAGCCTCGGCTGCATCTGACCACCTGAAGGTCGTTCTGGAGGAGGTCAAAGCGGTCAGAGGCGCGGCTAGTTGGCTGAAATTGCGAATACAACGCCGGTAAAAATTGGCGAACCCCAGAAACCGCTGTAGGGCCTTACGGGAATCTGGACTTGGCCAATCCACCACAGCCTTAACCTTGTCAGGATCCATGCGAATTCCCTCAGACGAGACGATGTACCCTAGGAAAGAAACAGATTGTACATGAAACTCGCATTTCTCCGCCTTGACAAAAAGCCCATTCTCTAGCAGCCGCTGAAGCACTCGTCTGACGTGTTGAACATGCTCCTGGAGAGACGATGAAAAAATCAATATGTCGTCCAGGTAGACATATATGAACTGGTTAACCATGTCTCTCAACGCGTCATTGACGAGTGCCTGGAAGACCGCGGGCGAGTTGGACAGCCCGAAGGGCATGACCAAGTATTCAAAGTGCCCTCTAGGGGTGTTAAAAGCGGTCTTCCACTCATCCCCCTCCCTGATGCGGACCAAATGATAAGCGTTTCTTAAGTCCAATTTAGTGAAAACGGACGCTCCTTGCAACCTCTCGAAGGCTGAAGACATCAACGGCAAAGGATAAGTATTCTTTACCGTGATGTTGTTCAGCCCCCGGTAATCAATACAAGGTCGCAAAGACCCGTCCTTCTTCCCCACAAAAAAGAACCCCGCCCCCGCTGGAGATGAGGAAGGGCGGATGAACTTGGCTGCCAGAGAATCAGAAATATATTTCTCCATGGCCTCCCTCTCGAGCAGATAAAGAGTACAACTTGCCTTTAGGCGGAGACTTACCCGGAACTAAGTCTATTGCACAATCGTAGGGACGATGCGGAGGGAGAGAAGCAGCTCGGGACTTACTGAACACCTCCTTCAGGTCAAGGTACTCCATAGGCACGTTAGACAGATCCACCGCCTCATCCTGCAAAACAGAAACAGACACCGTGGGACAAGCAGACAATAGACAAGACTTGTGACACTGGGTGCTCCATTCAGTGATAGTTCCGAGTTGCCAGTCGATGTGGGGGTTGTGTTTGGTGAGCCAGGGGTGTCCAAGAACGACAGGTGCGTGAGGGGTGTCCATGAGGAGGAACTGTGCTTCTTCTGAATGGTTACCGGAAGTGATGAGGGTGATGTAATCCATGGTGTGGGAGAGACTGGAAAGAGACTGTCCATTGAGTGCGTTGACTGAAATAGAGTGCTCAAGGGATGATATAGGAATTCCATGTTGTCGTGCAAACGTTATGTCCATGAAGCTGCCCTCCGCCACAGAATCCAAAAGTGCGCTACAGGTGATGTCGTGTGTAGCCCATCTCAGTCTAACCGGGAGGAGGGTCGATGGCGAGGACTTCTCGGCGGAGATCCCGCCCGATAGTAGCCTCGAGTTTACTATCGGGCTTGGTCTTTTACCGGGCAGTTCCTGATGATGTGTACCGATGTCCCGCAGTATAAGCAAAGACCAAGGGACCTCCGCCGCTCCCGCTCCTCCCGAGAAAGCCGAGCTCTCCCTACCTGCATGGGCTCAGGATCGGGTGCTGGGCTAACCGCATCCACCGGGCTGACAGGAAGACCGCTGTGTCTCTCTCTCCGGACTCCACTCGTCGGAGGCGAGAATCAACTCAAAGCGTCAGCTCAACTAGCCCGTTGAATGTCTCTGGAAGGTCCAACGTGTATATTTCCCGGTGGATACGATCAGCCAGCCCATGCAGGAACACGTCCCACTGCGCCTCCTCGTTCCACCGGCACTCTGCCGCGAGGGTGCCCTGCTTGAGAGCGGTGAGTTTGCGGGCGGCCTCTTTCAACCGCACGGTCGAACACCCTCTTCATCTCGGCGGCAAGTGCCGTGAACGAGGAGCAGCACGGGTCCTGGTTCTCCCAAACCGCCGTTCCCCATAGCGCCGCCTTCCCGGTGAGTAGGGTCAGAACAAACACCACCTTGGATTCCTCCCTTTCAAAGGTGCATGGCTGAAGGGTGAAACGGAGAGAACATTTGTTTAAGTTTGGTTTACACCATCCACAAGGGCTTCACTCCCCGAACCTCGACTCGACTCAGTCAACAGTTCCCCTCTCTCTCACACGCTCCTGCCTCTCACGGCGTTTTAACCTGTCTCCGCGCCAATCACTGGAATGAGAAACAGGTGTTAGTGATTTGTATCCAACCACGCCCCCCTCGCCACATACCCCCACCGCCCGACTCAGGCCGGGGAGCCGTCCGGCCTGCGCCCGTCCCAGGAGATAATAGCGGAGGGTGAGGACGGCCCACCTGATTGCCAAACACTCTTTTTCTACGGTACTGTACTTAGCTTCTCTCTTCGAGAGCTTACGGCTAATGTACAGTACCGGCCGCTCCTCACCCTCTATCTCCTGGGACAGGACAGCACCCAGCCCCCTGTCCGACGCGTCAGTCTGCAACAGAAAAGGGAGAGAAAAGTCAGGAGAGTGAAGCAATGGCCCGCCACATAGAGCAGCTTTTACCTGGGTGAAAGCCTGCTGGCACGGCTCCGTCCACTGGACCGTATCTGGAGCATCCTTTTTAGTTAGATCAGTCAATGAGCTGGTGAGGGCCAAATAATTAGGTACAAACCTTCTATAATATCCCGCCAGCCCGAGGAACTGTCTAACCTCCTTTTTGGTCTTGGGGCGCGGACAGGTCGCAATCGCTGCCGTCTTGTCAATTTGGGGACGCACCTGCCCATGCCCCAAGTGGAAGCCCAGATACCTTACTTCCACGCGCCCAATTGCACACTTCTTCGGGTTGGCCGTGAGCCCAGCCGCTCTCAGCGATCTCAGGACGGCTCTCACATGCTGCATATGCCGCTGCCAATCATTACTATAGATAATAATATCATCTAGATAGGCAGCCGCAAATGCAACATGGGGCCGGAGAATTTTATCCATGAGTCGCTGAAAGGTGGCCGGTGCACCGAACAGCCCGAACGGAAGCGTAACAAATTGGTGTAATCCGAACGGCGTCGTGAAAGCTGTCTTTTCTTTGGATAAAGGCGACAAGGGGATCTGCCAGTACCCTTTCGTTAAGTCCAGTGTCGAATAAAATCGAGCCGCACCTAGCCGGTCAAGCAATTCGTCCACCCGCGGCATTGGATACGCGTCGAATTTCGACACTGCATTCACCCTGCGATAGTCCACGCAGAAACGAACCGAGCCGTCGGTCTTAGGGACCAAAACTATCGGGCTCGCCCAGTTACTGCTGGACTCTTCTATTACTCCCATTTTCAGCATTGCCTCTAATTCGTCCTGAACTACCTTTTTTTTGTGTTCAGGTAATCTATACTGCCGGCTGCGAACAACCACGCCCGGCTCCGTCTTGACATGGTGCTGAATGAGGTTGGTACGTCCCGGCAGGGGAGAGAACACGTCTGCAAATTCCTTTTGCAATTTGGATAAATCAGTGAGCTGGGAGGGCGAGAGGTGATCTCCCCCCGGGACCAGAGCGAGAGATTGAGTTTTTACATTCGCCTCTGGTCCGAGATCATCCTCCCCACTAATCACCGTCGCCAGCATCACTGATTCTGCCTCATTCCATTTTTTTAGGAGGTTGAGGTGATAGATTTGATGTGCCCCCCTCCTGTCGGACCGTACCACCTCGTAATCGAGCTCGCCGACTTGCCGTGTGACCTCAAAGGGTCCTTGCCACTTTGCAAGTAATTTCGAACTGGAAGTAGGGAGCAATACAAGCACTTTTTCCCCCGGTGCGAATTTACGTAGGTTAGACCGTCTGTTATACAGTTGGCTCTGTCTGTGCTGGGCCTGTAACAAATTCTCCATTGATAGCCGCCCCAAAGTGTGGAGTTTTGATCGCAAGTCCAGCACATACTGAATTTCATTTTTGGCCTGAGATGGTCCGTCCTCCCAAGTTTCTCTGAGGACATCCAGCACCCCACGGGGCTGGCGCCCAAAGAGAAGCTCGAAGGGGGAAAACCCCGTGGAGGCTTGCGGGACCTCTCGTACTGCGAATAACAGAGGTTCCAACCACTTATCCCAATTTTTGGCGTCCTCTTGAACGAACTTACGAATCATGGATTTAAGCGTGCGATTAAAACGTTCGACCAGCCCATCCGTTTGTGGGTGAAAGACGCTGGTACGAACCGATTTAATGCCCAATAATTCATACAGTTCGCGTAACGTGCGTGACATAAACGCCGTGCCTTGATCAGTGAGGATTTCTTTTGGAATCCCCACCCGGGAGATTAAGCGAAACAGTGCATCCCCAACACTTTTAGCAGAAATGTTGCGGAGAGCCACTGCTTCAGGATATCGTGTTGCATAATCAACAATGACTAATGCAAAGCGATGTCCCCTTGCTGATCGTTCTAATGGCCCGATGAGGTCCATACCAATTCTCTCGAAGGGGACCTGCATTAATGGAAGTGGGCGCAATGGCGCTTTTGGGGTGGCCGGTGGGTTCACCAACTGGCATTCACGACAAGACGCGCACCACCTGCGTACATTCTCGTGAATGCCCGGCCAGAAAAACCGGGTCATGAGACGATTTAGTGTCGCTGCCTGTCCCAAATGCCCCGCCATTGGATTAGAATGAGCCGCGTGGAAAAGCATTTCCCTGCGGCTCTTTGGCACTAATAACTGGGTTGTATCTTCTTTTGTCTGAGTGTCTTGGGTCACTCGATACAACCTATCTTTTATAATCGCGAAATACGGGTAAGCAAGCGGACGTCCAGGCTGGAGAGGCTGACCATCAATCATCGAGACCCTATCAAATGCATTTTTTAATGTCTCATCCTGAGACTGCTCCAGGGGAAAATCATCGCGTTCCGGAAGAATTTGTCTTCCGGCTTCACTCAGATCCCCTGCAGCAGAACTCTCCGGTCTCTGATCAGTCTCTCCCACCTGTACTCGCGCTTGCTCACCCCGCGTTCTTTTCCCCCAAGAGACATCCGAGCAAAGACATCCCAATAATTGTTTAAACGCGGGCCAATCCGTTCCCAAAATTATCGGATGCCGGAGGTGCCGGTTAACTGCCACCTCAACACTATGCTTTTGTCCCCTAACTTTAATTATGACGGACATTACGGGATATTTTACCACATCCCCGTGCACGCACCGAACCCCAACCATGTGGCCTGTATCCAATGCCCCAGACGAAATCAGGCTTTGATGGAGAGAGGTTTGGTTACAGCCTGAGTCCACCAAAGCCTGATAGGTACCCCCCTTGATACTCACAGGTATTTGGTACCCGCCAGCCTGACCAGGGGCAGCCTGAGGTTCGTCGGGGACCCGGATCACCGTCCCAACCTCCATAACCGGACTTTTATCCACAAAATGATCCGGATCCCCGCACCGCCAACAGGCCGGCCCAGACCTGCCCGCCGCTCCAGTGGCAGAGAGTGGGCTGAATACATGGCGCGGAGAGAGGGGAGAAACAGGAGCGGGGTCCGTCCCGGCAGCAGGGAGTCCCGCCCCCCTGGGCTCCAGCACCATGCGATCGACGACCAGGTCCACGTCGCTTCCCTCAGCCAGCAACCATTTGCGGCACGAGTCCCGGAGCTGCTGGGCCAACGTGAAGGGCCGGCCGGACTCACCCAGGTCGAGGGAGCGGAAGCGCTGTCGGTGCTGCTCCGGGGTCCGACCGACCCGCTGGATGATGGCCCGCCGTAGGTCTTCATAGACCAGGAGGTTCGGGACGGGGAGCTGCTGTGCCGCCACCTGTGCTTCTCCTGAGAGGAGCGGGACCAGCCTCATCGACCACTGGTCCCGTGGCCATTTACACGCCTCCGCGGATCTCTCGAAGAGGTCTAAGAACACCTCTGGATCATCCAGTGGACCCATCTTATTTAATGGCAGGTGGACAGGCACAGCGGGTGGTTCGGTGGGCTCCCGGGGAACCTCCCGGTCAATCCAGCTCCGGAACGCCTCGCGGTCCTCCTGCTGGGTTTGTAGAATGGCTTGGAAACACCGCTCCTGGTCGCCTCTTAACTCCAGCAGGGCCTGTTGTTGTTCGCGGTGCAGGACCGCGAGGGATGCGATGATGTCCGCAAATGTGGCGGAGGACGAAGATTGCATGGCGACGTGCTCACCGACTTCCTTCCCGGGTTTCGGCACCAGTGTAGTAGATTTAAGTTCGTAGTGGGGAAGGAAGTGGTCAGGGACGACAAACAACTGCTGACTGAGTCTTTATTGAATATCAACAGAAGGACTATGCAACGCACAACAACGAAAATAAACAATCCACAAAGGGCTTCACTCCAGGTTCAGCATACGCTATCCACAAGGGCTTCTCTCCAAGTTTGGTTTACACCATCCACAAGGGCTTCACTCCACGAACCTCGACTCAGTCAACAGTTCCCCTCTCTCTCACACGCTCCTGCCTCTCACGGCGTTTTAACCTGTCTCCGCGCCAATCACTGGAATGAGAAACAGGTGTTCGTGATTTGTATCCAACCCACTCACTTACCAAGCGTCTCCCGCTATTCTCTCCGGTTGCAGACCTCGCTGAACCACGCCCCCCTCGCCACAGGCATTAAACAATAACATTTTTAAATCATTCCAAAAAAATGTATAAAAATTTCCCGTAAGGCCGTCGGGACCAGACAATTTGTTTGATTTGAGTTTCTGAAAAGCTAAATCAAATTCTTCCATACATAATTGTGCATCACAAAGATCTCTTTTTTAATTTTTTAGGAATAAAATTAATAATTTTTTCAAAGAAGTCATGACACTCCTTTGGAGAAAAATTAGACAAATACAAGTTACTGTAGAAATTATGGATTTCATTGCTTATTATTGTAGGATCAGTATATTCAACATTATTTACCATTAGAGAAACAATACTATTTTTCGACTGCCGTCTTTTTTCTAACCTACAAAAATAGGACGTGCTTTTCTCTCCCTCCTCTATCCACTTGGCTTTTGAGCGAATATATGCACCTTTAGCTTTTTTAATGTATAAGTTATCCAATTGTGTTTGAAGGGAAATAAAATTACTTTTTTCTGAGCTACTTAGTGAACTTTTACTGCAATACTTATCAATTTCATATATTATTTTGTGTTCATGTTGTTTTCTTATTTTGACAAGCATTTTACTATAGTTTATAGAAAAAAACACATTTTAAATTTAAGGAACTCCCATCTGGCTTTATGAGAAGTGAAATCATTACTATTTTCAATTTCTCTAGCTTTGCACAAAATCCCTCATTTACAAGCAAATCAGAGTTAAATTCCAATATCCCTTGCTATGTGAAATTTTACATTTTGGCTTAAAATTCAAGGTAATAGCACAGTGATCTGTTAGAGGTGCTGGTGAAATAATGCAATCCTTAACAAATTGTCTGAAATTAACCAATAGTCAATCCTCGATTTACTAGAGGCATTTGGTCTAAACCAAGAAAACTGTTTGGTGTTAGGGTTAAGATGTCTCCATACATCCAAAACTTTAAGATTATTACAAAAATGAGTAATCATATGGTTTGGTTGAGGAGCACTACTTTTAGGTGGATGTCTGTCAAGAGTTTCGTTTGGTGTAACATTAAAGTCTCCACCTATGACAATATTGTCTGTTGGGAATGATCTCTTGAAATCACAAATTAGAGAAGAGATATCAGCAAAAATCTGCTGGTTTTGTTTTGCATTATTACAGCCATAAACATTAACCAAAATAAAAAAGATGGATTCAATATCCAGAACTATTGCAACCCAATGTCCATTGGAATCAGTTTTAACAGAAATCACTTTTCCTGGACAGTTGTTAAATAAGGTCGCAGTTCCTGCAGAGTGGGAGGATCCGTGGCTTAGTAACACTTTATCTCCCCATTGACTCGACCAAAAAGCAGCATCAGCAACAGTAGAGTGTGTCTCTTGTAAAAAAAAAATACAATGCGAACCGGTTCCTTTACAAAATAAAAACATAGGCTTTCTTTTGACCTTGTTTTGAATGCCCCGAACATTTAAAGAGAGTAATGAAAACGGTAGCTTAACTGGAAACATAAAAAAACGTATAAAAGTAGAAAACGAACAAACACTAATTGCGAACCAGATATGTACTAAATGGGTATCAACTAACCAAGTACATACCTCGCAACCTAATATTTCTCCAAATTGTCATATCTTACACCATCCTACCCGTAAGAAAGTTCAAGTGCAGGATTTCGTTGGGTCAATGCGTCTTCCTTCAATATAACCAAATGGACCTCTGCAGTACGCTTTTTTCAACACGATCACATCAGAATGCGTATCAATAGTACGAGTTTGCAGTCTCGTAGAATATACCTACGCCAAAATGAGTTTTGGCGTGTTTATGGTACGCGATTTTTCGCGTGCATATGATACGCACTTTATGGCGTGTATATGATACGCTCTTGGGTAGGATGGGGGTGGGGGAGTGGGGGTTTCGTACGTATAGTACGCCATAAAGTGCGTATCATATGCACGCGAAAAACTGCGTACCATAAGCACGCCAAAACACATTTTGGCATATATATTCTACGAGATTACAAACTCGTACTATTGATACGCATTTTCGTGTGATCGGGCTTGCTTTTTTCCCTTCTTTACGTGCTTGAGCAAACACACGTACGTCTGCAAGACGTCTGTTAAAGATCACTTCATCTGGAAAGCATCTGCTGTTTACAAACATCTATTAGACGTCTTTAAGATGTCAGTTTTACATACATTCTAAATCATAAACATCTTAAAGACGTCTTCTAAACGTCTATTTGACATCTGACAGGAAACGTCCTATAGACGTATTCCAGATGAGCAAACACCCTAAATAATACGTCTTCCAGACGTAAACACATACATCAAATAGACATCTCCGAGATGTACGTGTGCTATCAGGGCACAGAGCTGCACGGGCGTTTCAGTCCTCCTTCGTGAAGTCTTCCACAAATCTGACTCTGTGGTTAAGGCAGACAGATGAGTTTTTCGTTGATTTCCATATTTCGTCCCTGTATTTCTGCATTGTGAATTGTACGATCATCTGTCTTGGTCTCCCTGTCTCCTTCTTACCAATCCAGTGCACTGTGTCAATGATGTCGTCTAATTTCTGTATAAAGTGAGGAGCAATTTCGGCAATCAGGTCAATCACTTCCCTGCAGGCATCCTCTTCAGACTTTTCCTTCATGCCGTTGATCCGGAGATTCCATCTTCTTTTATAACGTTCAAGATCTGATGTTCTGTTGTCCAGATCGTTCTGTGCAGCAGTTAAACTCCGGACCGATTTGCACATCTCATTGCATTTTTCTTTGCAGTCTTTAATTTCAGCAGAGTTAAATTCGACCGCTTTGGAGATCTCTGCTATCATAATGCTGTTGTTTCGCATTTGATTCACCATTTCTTCTAACTTTTCGTCTTGTGAATCGAAGCGAGCAGTCAGGGATGTAACAGAGTTGCATTAGTGATGTCCTCTACTTAAAATTTTGGCTTTTTCGACATATGTGCTTTAGTGGGTGTAAAGTGAGAGGAATCACGCCGTCTCTCTGATGAATCAGCCTCTATTTCCATCTCTGTAGCTGAAGCTTGAGCCGCGTGATGAGCCGGAGGAATAACAATCTTCGGATGGTTTGTCTGTTGAGATTTTCGCATTTTGGAGGCCGGTAAAAAATATCACAAAACTTAAATATCAATCTGGGTAGGTGTAATTGAGAATTAAACTATTTACATATTAGAAAACGGGAGATAACTAAGCCGCTTAGTGAGAGCGCATGTGTTCAGCCCGCCATCTTGCCGGACATCGTCCGTGACGTCTTTAACAACGGAGTCCGATCCTCCCTTCCCCTCCACTATGTAATTAAAGCTGCGACAGTCGAGTGCACAAAGTGTCCAACATTCCACACTTCGTTTTTTCCATTAATTTAGTGCATCATCCGGGTATTTAAAGTGTACTTTTTCTTTTTGGAATTTTCAGTGTGAACGCACTACTCGCACTATTTATACTTAAAAACGTCATAGAATAGTGCATAAATCCGCAAATTGGGACACACCTGTAGTTTTTGTTATTTTTGGACCAAAATGATTTTAGATGCTTCAAAAACTTCTAACTAACCCACTGATGTCACATGGACTACTTTGATGACGTTTTTATTACGTTTCTGGACATGTACAGTATATTGCACATACATTTTCAATGGATGGACAGAAAGCTCTCGGACTAAATATAAAATATCTTAAACAGTGTTCCGAAGATGAAAAGAGGTCTTACGGGTTTGGAACAACATGAGGGTGAGTCATTAATGACATAATTTTCATTTTTGGGTGAACTAACCCTTTAAAGTATTTCAGTGGGCTTAAACAGATCGCCCTTTACAGCAGATTTAGTTAAAAAACAACGGACCTAAATATGATTTTCAGTTACAATAATTCATCCTAAAATTCAACATTAGTAGGCTGACTTACTTTTCACCATCAGTCGTGCGCGCACTCAGAGGATCGCCCAGTTCTTGGTAAATTCATTTACTGGAGAGTCGCTCTGAACGGAATTCGCGAATGAATGTTGCCCTGTGTTCCATTCGGAAGGGCTCATCCCTAATCCCTTCAGAGGGTTTTCCCTCCAGAGTGAGAGCTTCGAAGGGATGAAGGGTGTAGGGGTCCAAAAAACTCTTCTTTTGGAACGCACTTCTGCGTCATCTTAACGAGACAATCGTTGAAAAGAGGAGTAGATTTTGCAAGCTGCGCCCTTTGTTTAACGTTAGTTAATTTATTTATTTATTATGTATTTGAAACATTTGAATGGACTGATAAAGGGAGCTGTAATGTATTTTTGTTGAACTACAATGTCATTTTGACCATAATAAGTACAAAATCTAACTCGTATAAATATTGCAGTAGTATAGAAAAATATTATACATACATTTATAGACAGCAAACAACTTCACTGTGCAAAGGATCATGGGGGCCCTAAGTGTCCATCAGATGTACCCTTCGAAATCCTTCATTCTGAAGGGCCCTTTGAAGTGGCCAGTTTTGAACACTTCGGTTTGGAACGACCCTTCAATATGGCAACCATGATTATTTTCACTCCGAAGTGCCCTTCGGAGGGAGATATTTCCCGTTTGGAACGCACCTTTGATGTGATTTGTGAACCGATTTAACAGTTTGATTGAAAAGAATCAGCTCGTGTAAGAATTAGGGGTGGGAATCACAGGTTAATGCACAATACGATATTGTCACGATATTTTGCCCACGATAACGATATATCACAACACCAGCAATTCTGTGACAAACGATATATTGCAAGAAAATCATCCACGATATATCACGATATCTGTAAATTAAGAAAAATGCATCAGAAAGTCATATGATTATGTATTTAATTTATTAACGTATATTATTTGAACATGTACACAATGCAACTGTAAACTTTTCTGTACATCAACTTCTGATCCTGAAAACAATTTATTTTATGTAAACATTTTAATGCTTAGAACTTAATGCAAAAGCATGCATTTAGATTAAGGTAGATTAAGGTGGGAATCAGATAATCATGTTTTTCTTCAAAAACAACAACTGATCAACATGCTCAGAACTGATCAGACTCCTCTGAGCACTGATGATGTCCCCGGCAGTTGAGAACATTCGTTCTGCTGATACACTTGTTCCCGGGACACACAAATACCTTTGTGCCAGCTTGGAGAGGAGAGGGTACCCATGTACCTGCTATTTCCACCATTGCAATGGATCATCTGTCAGTGGTAAAGCTGGAGCCTCTTGGTATCGTTTCATCTCTTGTTCAGCTATGGTGGCAGCTGAAGGCATGGACGTACTGGTACTACAGCTGTTGTTGAACGTCTGTCCAAGGAGATCAGCAAGCGCAGATTTCCTCCTCTTTGGGCAGTGTGCAGTGGAAAGGTCTTTTCCAGGATCACTGTAGTCTATCATCCCATCAGCAGCAGCATACATGGTGCTTCCTTCCTGGTCAGGAGGAGGAGTGCTCTGAAATCTGTTGTCCATCAAGTCTGCAGACTCCTGGAAGAAAAAACAGTGGGACACCTGTTGCGTTATTATTTAAAGATAAAAATAAAATACATGGTGTATATTTTAACAGTAATTTCATGGTTTTGAAGTATAAAACTTGAACTGAACATTCAAAGGATCATCTATGATTAATGAATTTACGTTAAGAGCAGCCGCCTTTGACACCACTTTGGTAAATGTCTCATGCATGTCCTCTGGTGATAGGAAGAGCAGAGATTTAAACCTCGGGTCTAAGGCTGACGAAATGTAGAGGTTGCTTTTCTCTTTTGAAGAATTGTATCTCTTAGAGAGGTCTTCGTAGATGGCATTCTTTAACTCTTTGATAAGAGGGGAGTCCTTAGCAGTGCTGCTCATGTCACTCAACAGTTGGGTGTGAAGCGGAGCAATGATAGAAACTGTTGGGGTCCTCTCCTCACACATGACATTTGTTGCCACCAGCATAGGCTTGAGGGCTTTTACGACATCTTCAGCATTTGATATTTCCATCTCATTCAAGGTGCAGATGTCAGAGACACTCTTTCTCACCTTTTAAAAAACAGCAGAGTGCAACATTAATTAAAAGATGTATTTAATAATTCAGTTGAAAATAATACAATTTTCTTAAACCTCAAATAACAGGACATAACAATTTAGCAACATCAAAAATAGAATTAAATCAATACAATTCACAAGGAATTGAATCTTGGTTAAGGCAATTAACAATAACTAAAGTTATAATAACCAGCTTACCTCAGGAGATAAGAGGGAAGCACAGATGGCAGGTTGCTGCTCGAGAAAACGGGAGAGCATCTCATATGCACTATTCCAGCGTACTGCAACATCTTTTATCAACTTGTGATGTGGAAGGTCCAACATTGTCTGGTTTCTCTTCAGTGCTTCCGCTGCTTTGGTGCTCCTATTGAAGAACACAGAAATCCTCAGAATCTTCGCTAGCAGTCGAGCTACAGCAGGTAGCTTTAAAGCAAACTGGGACGCAAGGTTCAGTATGTGTGCAAAACATTGTATGTGCTGGAATCCTGTCAGCTTGACAGCCAAAGTCATGTTGGTTGCGTTGTTTGTAACAACTACAGGATCTTTTTGTTAGACTCCATTCCTCTGCAGCCCGCTGCAACACTTCTGCCATATGAGCGCCGGTGTGGCTATCATGCATTGCCCTAGTTTGAAGAACGTAAGCATTCATCTCCCACTTGACGTCAATAAAATGAACAGTTATTGTCACGTAGGACTCCGTGGCCCTGACTTCGGTAAAGTTGTTTTTATATTTGCACATTCGGACATCCATATTCAATAGCCTTGTTAATCACACTACATTGGACATTCAGTGGACATTCACAAGTAAATATGCCATTAAAACAATACTTGCCTATTTTGATCGACTGTGAAAAATGTTGTAAGTTGACAATCGTTGGTTGTCAATATCATATCGCTGCTTAAAATTCACAAACATTAATTTATTACACATTTATTGGAAAGTCCGAATTTATCAGAAATTATGTTTCATTAACGTAGTTCAGGAGGAACAAGTCAAATAAGCTACCCAATCATTACGTCATCTTAATGATTACGTCATCTCAACCAGCTGTCAACAATCTGTAATCAACGTATCTACCCAATCGGCATGAGTTCAGGCCTGTATATAATCACAGTCAGAACTCACCCAAGGATCCTCAACAGTTTCCAGAATCCCTCCACCACCCCGTCTCCACACACTCTCTGGGTTACTTCATATAATCTAAAGGGGGGGGGGTACTCTATGTTCGGGCCGATTACCGAGCTCGGAGCCCTCTCCCCGGACAGCACGCCAAATACGTTTACCAATTTATTTACCTGACTTATTTGTAAGTGTGAACTTGTGAAGTCCGAATTTGCGAATATAAAACCAACTTTATCGAAGTGTGGCCCTGGACGTCCACGAGTCGCAGGTGAGGGCAATTCTCTCAGAAGATTCGAGCGCAATCTGTACCTTTTTTCTGGTCTCTTTGTACAGTGCTGGAACTGCCGTTTCGGTAAAGTACTTTCGACTCGGAATTTCGTATCTTGGTTCCTGTATTTTCAGCATTCGGCGAAAACCTTCATTTTCCATCACACTGTAAGGACAAAGGTCCTTACAAATAAACGTGGCAATGGAATTTGTAATGCTATTAGCCCTTGGCGACGAAAAAGGAAGCTTTGCCTTACAAATGTCAACCAGCGTTGGCTGATTCACTGTAGCCTTAGTGTGTCACGGTATCCACAGAAACAAGCAGGCAAGATCCAAGTGCAGAGGTTATTTAATGTGTAATCCAAAAATCATAAATCCAGAACAGGCAGGGGTCAAAATCCACAAAGGCAGTCAAACATGAAACAAGAAAACAAACAAAGAAACGAGTGACCTGAACTGAAACCTCCATAACAAAAGCAGAAACAAACAGGGTATAAATAGACAGACACTAATGAGAGAACACAAAACAGCTGGGTGCAATGACATGGAATAATGAGTCCAGGGAAGTGCATTATGGGTGATGAAGTTCATAAGTGGGGTGAGACACAGTCCGGGTTGGAGTGCCCTCTAGTGGCAAACAAGGGCACTCCCAGTAATGATCATGACATTACCTCCCCTCAAAGGAGCGGCTACCAGACGCTCCACCAGACATACAAAAAAAACAAAAACTCAGGAGGGAGGTGGAAAGGAGGAGGACCAGGGGGAGGGATGGTGGGCCAGGTCCAGAGTCTCCAACAGAAGGCCAGGGAGGAGCCGGGGGAACAGTCCATGGAGACTCTAGTGGGATTGGGGTTCTGGCAAGTTGCCAAGGCAGTGCTGAAGGAACTGACCAAGCGGGTGTCAACAGGTCTGGAGTCCTGGCTGACTGCCAGGGCGGTGCTGGAGGAACTGACCATGCAGGTGCCAGCAGGTCTGGGGTCCTGGCTGACTGCCAGGGTGGTGCTGGAGGAACTGACCATGCGGGTGCCAGCATGTCTGGAGTCCTGGCTGACTGCCAGGGCGGCGCTGGAGGAACTGACCAGGCAGGCTCCAGCAGGTCTACAGTCCTGGCTGATTGCAAGGGTGGCGCTGGAGGAACTGACCAGGCGGGCGCCGGCAGGTCTGGAGTCCAGGCTGATTGCCAGGGTGGCGCTGGAGGAACAGACCAGGCGGGTTTCAATGGTTCCGACGGCCTGGGCGGTAGCAGCATGGCAGACCAAGGGTGCTCCATGGCCATATCAGGGAGAGCGGGCAGCTCGGTGACGGCCTCCGTGGCCGTATCAGGGAGAGCGGGCAGCTCGGTGACGGCCTCCGTGGCCGTATCAGGGAGAGCGGGCAGCTCGGTGACGGCCTCCGTGGCCGTATCAGGGAGAGCGGGCAGCTCGGTGACGGCAGCGGGCTCGGGCTGCTCTGGCGGCGGCGGCAGGGCAAGGCGCTTGGTTGGCACCGGCAGGGCAAGGCGCTTGGTTGGCACCGGCAGGGCAAGGCGCTTGGTTGGCACCGGCAGGGCAAGGCGCTTGGTTAGCGCCGGCAGGGCAAGGCGCTTAGTTGGCGCCGGCAGGGCAAGGCGCTTAGTTGGCACCGGCAGGGCAAGGTACTTGGGAAAACGAAGAACAACCTCTAGAGTGGTCTCCGGGCCTTGAAGGACGGAGGAAGCCCTTCTCCTCCCTTTCCTCCTCTTATGAGGGTGAGGCTGTGGCTCTGTGCCTACCTCATCTGTAGGCACAGAAGTGGACCCACAGGCTGGAACAGACTCTGAAGCGAACTCCTCTAGAGCGGACTCACTGGCTGGAGCGGACTCACTGGCTGGAGCGGACTCACTGGCTGGAGCGGACTCACTGGCTGGAGCGGACTCACTGGCTGGAGCGGGCCCACTGGCTGGAGCGGGCCCACTGACTGGAGCGGACTCACTGACTGGAGCGGACTCACTGACTGGAGCGGACTCACTGACTGGAGCGGACTCTGGAGTGGATTCACTAACTGGAGTGGACTCACTGACTGAAGCGGGCTCTGGAGTGGGCTCACTGACTGGAGCGGACTCACTGACTGGAGCGGACTCACTGACTGGAGCGGACTCACTGACTGGAGCGGACTCTGGAGTGGACTCACTAACTGAAGCAGGCTCTGGAGTGGACTCACTGACTGAAGCGGGCTCTGGAGTGGGCTCACTGACTGGAGTGGACTAACTGACTGGAGCAGGCTCTGGAGTGGACTCACTGACTGGAGCGGACTCACTGACTGGAGCGGACTCACTGACTGGAGCGGACTCACTGACTGGAGCGGACTTTGGAGTGGATTCACTAACTGGAGTGGACTCACTGACTGAAGCAGGCTCTGGAGTGGACTCTGACTGGAGCGGACTCTGGAGTGGATTCACTAACTGGAGTGGACTCACTGACTGAAGCAGGCTCTGGAGCGGGCTCACTGACCGGAGCGGACTCACTGACCGGAGCGGACTCACTGACCGGAGCGGACTCACTGACCGGAGCGGACTCACTGGCTGGAGCGGGTTCTAGAGTGGACTCACTGGCTGGAGCGGGTTCTAGAGTGGATTCACTAACTGGAGTGGACTCACTGACTGAAGCAGGCTCTGGAGTGGACTCACTGACTGAAGCGGGCTCTGGAGTGGACTCTCTGACTGGAGCGGACTCTGGAGTGGATTCACTAACTGGAGTGGACTCACTGACTGAAGCAGGCTCTGGAGTGGACTCACTGACTGAAGCGGGCTCTGGAGCGGGCTCACTGACTGGAGCGGACTCACTGACTGGAGCGGACTCACTGACTGGAGCGGACTCACTGGCTGGAGCGGACTCACTGGCTGGAGCGGACTCACTGGCTGGAGCGGACTCACTGGCTGGAGCGGGTTCTAGAGTGGACTCACTGGCTGGAGCGGGTTCTAGAGTGGACTCACTGGCTGGAGCGGGTTCTAGAGTGGACTCACTGGCTGGAGCGGGTTCTAGAGTGGACTCACTGGCTGGAGCGGACTCACTGACTGGAGCGGACTCACTGACTGGAGCGGACTCACTGGAGCGGACTCACTGACTGGAGCGGACTCACTGACTGGAGCGGACTCACTGACTGGAGCGGACTCACTGACTGGAGCGGACTCACTGACTGGAGCGGACTCACTGACTGGAGCGGACTCACTGGCTGGAGCGGGTTCTAGAGTGGACTCACTGGCTGGAGCGGGTTCTAGAGTGGACTCACTGGCTGGAGCGGGTTCTAGAGTGGACTCACTGGCTGGAGCGGGTTCTAGAGTGGACTCACTGGCTGGAGCGGACTCATTAACTGGAGCGGGCTCTGGAGTGGACTCACTGGCTGGAGCGGACTCTGGAATGGACTCACTGGCTGGAGCGGACTCTGGAATGGACTCACTGGCTGGAGCGGACTCTGGAATGGACTCACTGGCTGGAGCGGACTCATTAACTGGAGCGGGCTCTGGAGTGGACTCACTGGCTGGAGCGGGCTCTGGAATGGACTCACTGACTGGAGCGGGCTCTGGAATGGACTCACTGACTGGAGCGGGCTCTGGAATGGACTCACTGACTGGAGCGAGCTCACTGGCTGGAGCTGACTCACTGGCTGGAGCTGACTCACTGGCTGGAGCTGACTCACTGGCTGGAGCTGACTCCGGGCCTTGAAGGATGGAAGAGGCCTTCCTCCTTCTCCTCCTCCTCCCTTTACCGGAGTGAAGCTGAGGCTCAGTGTCCACCTCCTCTGAAGACTCTGGAGTGGACTCACTGGCTGGAGCGGGCTCTGGAGAGGCCTCCGGGCCTTGAAGGATGAAGGAAGCCTTCTTCCTCCTCCTCCTCCCTTTACCGGAGTGAAGCTGAGGCTCAGTGCTCACCTCCTTTGTGGCCTCTGGAACGGACTCACGAGCTGGAGCGGAATCTGGATCGAACTCACTGGTTGGAACGGGGTCCGGCTGACCCAGTGTGGCCCACCCACTCCGATGCTCGAGATAGTGGACGAACCCCCAAAAATCCAGGTCCTCCAGTCCATTCAACTCCCACAGAGGCAACGGGTCATCCAGGCAACCATTAAAAATCTCTTTCAGCGCCTCATCATTATACCGCAGCCCTCTTGAAAATGTCCAAAAAAACTGGGCAAAACACCCTATCTCTCTCCCCTCCTGTTGCAGAGCCAGCACCGCCCGAAGGAGGAGTGATCTGGATAACCATCCTGCTGGATCTAGTAGTGATGGAGGTTTCTGTCACGGTATCCACAGAAACAAGCAGGCAAGATCCAAGTGCAGAGGTTATTTAATGTGTAATCCAAAAATCATAAATCCAGAACAGGCAGGGGTCAAAATCCACAAAGGCAGTCAAACATGAAACAAGAAAACAAACAAAGAAACGAGTGACCTGAACTGAAACCTCCATAACAAAAGCAGAAACAAACAGGGTATAAATAGACAGACACTAATGAGAGAACACAAAACAGCTGGGTGCAATGACATGGAATAATGAGTCCAGGGAAGTGCATTATGGGTGATGAAGTTCATAAGTGGGGTGAGACACAGTCCGGGTTGGAGTGCCCTCTAGTGGCAAACAAGGGCACTCCCAGTAATGATCATGACATAGTGTTGCTCTTCCTTGTCTTCTCACACAATTCGGGATGATAGCGCACGAGGTGGGAATGCAGGTTGGTTGTGTTGCCATTGTATTTTATTTTTCCGAGACAGTTCTTACAGATTACGTCTTTAGTGAGATTTTTTGTATCGTCACTACGAAATCCAAAGTGGGCCCAAACTTTTGATTTAAAACACACGGGTGCATTTTTGATTTGTTGTTGGTCCGACTCCACCAATATGCCATTTCTTCTTCGCTGTGAATTACACCTGACCACTATCTGCTATCTGGGAAGCGCCACCACAAGAAGCCTGGGGGTACTGCCGCTCCGGTAAGCCAAAGTGGTAAACGGCCACAATGTAGGAACATGAATTTAAATATTACGTGTGTCTAAAAAAATATCGATACTTGGTGCCAGAGTATCGATAACGTCTCGCAGCCGGAAATATCACAATATATCGGCATATCGTTTTTTTTTGTCGCACCCCTAGTACGAATCGGTCTCTGAGCATGTGACGATTTCTTCCTTTTAAAATAAGGAGTAACGATATGTTTTATGAAATGAGTAAAAAGTACGATCTTATGTTTGGAATGTAGTAAAGTAAAAGTTGCTCAAAATAAAAATACTCGAGTACAGAATACAGATACTTGAAAAATGTACTTAAGTAGGCTACAGTAACGAAGTAAAAAATACTTCGTTACTATCCACCACTGCAATCTAATGCTGTACAAATCAACTGGTCGATTGTCTCTTTCCTGCTCACGCACTTAGAAAATCTGATACACGTACTGATGTGCTTGTGTAGATAGATGCTTCATGACTTTTTTTTTTAACGATATCTCTGAGCGGCTTTATCCCGAAATGTGCGTATTGTTTTTAGATAAACATGTTACATGTGATTACAGAAAACTGAAGCCTCACTTTCTTTCCAGTCACGTGAATGCTTCACTTTGCATGTTGGAATGTTTGAACAAAGACCACTAGCTCTACAGGTAGCCTATAAAGTAAAGCATACATTTAAATTATTGTGACAGATAAGAAGGGGGAGGAGAATTTATGCGTGCGTCAGATTACTCAATGAGAAAGACTACCGCAAAGGATGCACCTGTGTACCCCTCGCTCATGACTCCTCAGGAAAGCTTCCTCACATCCTCGTTCCTCGCCTCCTCGTGGTGCGATTAGAGAATTGAGATGTCCTTCAAGATGGCTGAGCTCGATTGTTTTCTGGGTCATAGGATGGAGGACGGAGGAGCGAGGAGACGAGGAGGGATATTGAGAAGCACCCATAGTGTGCACAGATCCACACTTCGAAAATCTACCGGAAATAGTAGATCATCCGGGGACTTTTGGCATACTCTTTTCAACATACTATGCTTTGGGACACACTTATTTTAATCTCACATACTATTTAGGATGGATAGTATGAACATTGGGACGCAGGGTTATTACAGGTGTACTATAAGTGGTAACTAAATATATTTTTTATATTTATAATATAATATATTTTTTAAATACAGAGATAGTATATTAAAAGCACATTTTATTTCATTTCATGGTGTCTCAAAATAGCACAGTTGAGTACACTTAGATGTTCTTAAGATTATCTTAAGAAGTACTAAAGAAGGATTTTTAGTATATTAAGTACAAAATTAGTGCACGAAAATAGAGCACATTAAGTACATTATAGAAATGCCCTTTGTTTTCACCTGGGCTGCTCTGCGTGCACACTTAGATGGGTGGAATGCAGAGCACAAATCTCGAGTCAATTTCATTTAAAATAAAATAAAGAATCAGATGTGAAACCAGTTTTTATAATACAGTTGAAAGGCAAGGTGAGGCAATTTCATACACAATGGTAATCCAAAGTGCTTTACATAAAGAAGAACTAAATGCATAAGAATAAAAATGGAATGCATAAGAAATAAAAATAACAGTAAAAACAGAGAATAACATTATCTGGATGAAAGAGTTAGTAAGTTTCAGGGAGTTTTTTGTTGTCCGTCAGAGCGGATCTAAACAGATCTATCCATCAGAGCGGATCTAAATGGATCTTCCTCATGTGGAGGGATAACTGTAAAAATATTTGTCAGGTAGCTGTGCATTTAAACAGTACCCTCATAGACAAATCTTCCTGGTCTAACTCTGTCAGAGCTCCATCCAGGGTTAACAAATGCTTACTTCCTAATTCTCCCAGTTCTTTCAACCAGACAGCAAGAATTAAAATGCATTAAAAGTAAAAAAAAAAGATGATATATAAATTATTGATATAAAATGCATTAAAAATTAAATAAAACAAGAAAAAAAGAATGAAAAGAATAAAAAGATAATACATATAAAATAAAGAGCAAACAGTTCAGACATAGCACAGTGCTCAATCAGTAAATGCATAGCTAAAAAGATGTTTTGAGTCTGGATTTGAATGTGGCTACTATTGGAGCACATCTGATCTCTTCTGGAAGTTGGTTCCAGCTGCGGCTGGCGTAACAGCTAAAAGCAGACTCTCCTTGTTTTGAGTGAACCCTTGGTATTTCTAAGTGACTTGATCCTGATGATCTGTGTGATCAGTTAGATTTACATTCTGTGACTGTATCTGCAATGTATTGAGGTCCTAGCCCATTGAGTGATTTATAAACAAGTAACAGTACTTTAAAATCAATTCTAAATGCAACTGGGAGCCAGTGCAAGGACCTGAGGACTGGTGTGATATGTTCATATTTTCTGGTTCTGCTCAGAATCCTGGCAGCAGCATTCTGTGCAAGCTGCAGTTGTCTTATGGTATTTTGGGGAAGGCCAGTGAGGAGTCAATTACAATAATCCACCTTGCTGGTGATGAAAGCATGAACAAGTTTTTCTAAGTCTTGACTGGAGACAAAGCATCTAAATCTTGCAATATTTTTGAGATGATATTAGGCTGATTTAGTTATTGTTTAAACATGGCTACTGAAACTCAGGTCTGACTCCAAAATCACACCAAGATTCCTGACTTGATTTTTAGTTGTTTGATTCCTAGAGTGAAGGTATGCGTTCACTTTGAGAACTTCATCTTTGTTTTCAAACGCAATAACTTTAGTTTTGTCTTTGTTTAACTGAAGGAAGTTTTGGCACATCCAATTTTCAATTTCATCAATGTATTGGCACAGGGAGTCAATGGGGCTATAGTTCTTAGGTGATAAGGCTAGGTAAATCTGGGTGTCTTCTGCATAGCTGTGATATGCAGTTTGGTTCTTTCTCATTATTTGGCTCAGTGGCAGCATATATAGGTTGAACAGGAGGGGTGCAAGTATTGAACCTTGAGGGACTCCGCATGTCATGGATGTCCACTCAGACTTATGGTCACCGATACTCATATAATAACCTCTCCCTTCTAAGTATGACCTGAACCATTTAAGGACCATCTCAGAAAGCCCAACCCAGTTTTCCAGCCTGGCACTGAGGTCGAGTAGTACCAGCACTGATATTTTACCTGTATCTGTGTTTAGGCAAATATCATTTATTATTTTTATGAGTGCTGACTCTGTGCTGTGATGCGGTTGGAAAGTTGAAAATTGTCAAGACTGAAATTTGTCAAAGTATCCATTCAAGCTTAAGAATTTGTTCAGCTGATTAAAAACAACTTTTTCAATGACCCTGCCTATGAAAGGAAGATTTGATATTGGTCTGTAGTTGCTCAATATGGTGTTATCCAAATTGCTCTTTTTCAAGAGGGGTTTAACAACTGCAGTTTTCAGGGAGTTTGGAAAAGTCCCAGAAAGAAGTGAGGCATTTACCACTTCTAGGATAACTGCTTCTAAACAGTTAAACACACTCTTGAAAAAAGATGTGGTAAGTGTGTCAAGGGCGCAGGTTGATGTTTTAAGGTGCTGTACTATTTCTTCCAAAATTTTACCATCAATTGCTTTGAAATCAGACATAATAGCTACTTTCTAAGGTTGTGATCTGGGCTGCGTTTCCCAAAAGCATCGTAAGCCTAAGTTGATCGTAAAAACGATCGTACGAGTGATCTTAATATTAAGGTCTGTTTCCCAAAAGCATCGTAACTTAAGTTGCACTTGAAAATGATCGTAGATCTACGAGTGCTCAGGAGTAATCGTTAAGCCCTAAGTGCATCGTAAGAAGACAGAGTTATGAGGTCACCTACAGGACAACCGGCAGATTACACCTTTATTCAAGTGCAATGTGTATAACATAGCTAAGGTTTTGACTGTATTCCTCTTAAATCCTCTTTGTTGTTTAATATGAAAAGAAAACGGAAGAAAATAAAAAAATAAAAATACACATGATGTCATAAATAGTGCTGATAAAACATGTCTGCAATAAAAAAATTGTCTGTACACCTGTAGAAATTGGCTAGATGAAGTACATAATTTGTACTACTGTCACCCTATATACCCTTTATATAGGCTTTATATAGGCCTACCACCCATGGCCTAAAGCTCTATGAAATACTATAGGAGTTCTTCCAAGTGTTTCTGAAGTGACTGACTTTTTTCAACTATAAACTAAATTTTAAAACATAAACAAGTTTAGATATTAACTTCAAAAACTTACTGATAAGTAAATCTGGAGTGTGTCCATGTGTGGGTCCATGTACATGCTGAGTCAGATCAAAAGTATGCAAAACAGTTATGATTTATTTTGCCATATTAAATTCTGCATTTGTCAGGGTTCTGCCCTGACAGCCTTGTTTGTGTTGTCTTTGTGAGGTCTGACGGTATCGCCGGCGATACCACCGTGGTTTTTTTCTTATCAGTGTGAAAGAGACTCAAAATACTCCGTCAATGTTGCACATACAATTAAGAGTTATACACCATTTTAATCTGTGGAATATCTTCTTTCATTTGTGTACACTCAGAGTAAAAACAGAATGTTGTGCTTTTTGTAAAATAAAGAAAACTAACATGATGAATCTGATAGTTCTCAGAAAATGAACTGTAACTTAGTGAATACTAATGACAAAAAAATTACACTTATGTCTAAAAAAACGTTAAGATGTCAGGTTTTAAATCATGTAAGTCAAATCGAAAACAAACCTTCTGTGTTTATGTAATCTGTATGAAAAGAGAGCCATGTCAGAAGTCCGTGATTCAGCTCATTATCCGCTAATGCGGCCACGCCCACGGAGGGAGCGCTATTCAGACGCAAATTCAGAGGCAATACCCAGCTAACCAAAATACGTGACTGTTACGTAACTGCAACGTAATTTGGTGACCAAACCTTCGTCGTGGCGACGTAACTAGTTACGTCGTGGCAACCGGAAAAGTGAAAGGTGCCTATACGTCGCCACAACGTAACTTTGTGACGTTGCCAGTTGGTAACTGCGACGTCGTGGCAACGTTGTGTATCAATAGTTGTGTGTTGGTCATCAGTTGGTAATTCTTATATTTATTTATTTTTCTATGGGCGGACATGCAGTAGTTTAACCTAATTTATGTCCTCATTTGCCCAAACTAATGTAAAGGCTATTCCAACAGCTGTGAACGATGAATGCAGACTCGAAATGAATTCAATTCATTTATTTTGAAAAACACACAGAACATGAACAAAACTCCAAATAAAAATAATGAAATACACTCAAACTATAAATAAAAACATATAGCCTACAGCGAAACATAAAATAAAAGCATTCAAGACGTTTTGCTCTCAGTATCATTAAAAACATATGCTATGCTAACGTAACATTTTGCTAACATATATTTCAGACGATCAAGGAAATCACAGAGGTAAAAATATTAACAAAAGTACTTAAAGTAGACTGTGGGTAATGTTACTTAACCAATCTGACGCAGTTGTTGAACTTTATTGCTATAAAACTGACGAGAAACACGGAGAAACGTCGACGCTGTCCTCTCCAGCAGCTTGAATGTTTTCCCGGTTGCCATGGCAACTCTAACGGCCACCTGCACTAACGTAAACATAACAATAAAAAAAGGTTTTGCGTCTTTCCAAAGTTAACTTTATACATTTTTATAAAAGCCATTTATTCGTTGTCACCTCGGAAAAATAAATTCTTCTCTCAGAAAAATTAACTTTACACTCTTATCAACATACTGTGGGCACACGCGCACTCCATTTGTGGAGGCGCGCGCTGTATGTCACGTCACTATATATAAAAAGCAGTCATCCATACTCTGATTTGGTGAAAAGAAACATTTTTTTTTTCTTAAGGGGACATTTCAGTCTTGTGTCTGACATTTAATTACACGTTTTATATTGCAAATTCTGGTAATAATAACATATAAAGAATGTGTAAATGATGGTAATGAAATTACGAGCACATGACGTTGCTGTTACGTTGCCAGTAAGTCATGGAATGACCATTATATTACGAATAGAGGACGTATCTGGAACGTCCTTGGTAATCTTGTAACGTTAGGAGAACGTACTGACGACGTTGTGAGATGGTAATTTGATGGTAATATTATTACGGGCATACAACGTTGTAGTTACGTTACTAGTAAGTCATGGAATTACCAATATATTACGAATAGAGGACGTATTTGGAACGTTCTTGGTAATCTTATAACGTTAGGAGAACGTACTGACGACGTTGTGAGATGGTAATCTGAAGGTAATGAAATTACTGGCATGCGACGTCGTAGTTACGTTGTCAGTTAGTAAGTCATGACATTACCAAAAAGTACGAATACATTACGTAACTGTTACGTCGTGTGTTAGCTGGGTACATGCATTCATCATCTCAATCGTGTATTTATTGTCTTGAAAAGTGTTTATCTGGATGTAAAAGTCATGGTTAGCGATCTCTAGAAGACATGCAGTTAGTTCCTGTTTACTTTTCTTCTACAGATGAATTTTAGATGAGTTTTTGTTTCTTTAGCGCCCCCCGGCTGCAGTATGTATTGGAAACTCCATTCATGGAATAGCCTCTTCTTCTTTTAGATGAATTTGTGGACTAAAAATGCACAGAGCGCCCTCCGACTTCAAGGATGAATTGAAAACACCAGCGCTCATAGTAATGACAGTGAATATTAAATAAAAATAACTCCTCTGTATAGAAAATTGACATAAGCATATGAGAATCCAATATTTCTCCAAATGTGCATGCTTTTAAACTAAAAGCCTATATTCAGACTCTTTGCATCACAGAAATACATTATATGTTAAAGTATAATATAAAACCATTACTTTATATTGTAATAATATTTTTCTGTATATTTCATATATCATAATGAGCTTGAGATATCACAGAAGGTTTTTTTCACAGCCTACCTGACTGAAATGCCTCATTAATATGCAAGTCATTTCAGCTCATTACTATCCAATTCTTTTGTCTTCTCAGGTGAGAATGGCCCATTTTCAGTGGTGATTCATGCCTCCTCGCATACTGTGTTTCTTTGCAAAAAGTGTCTTACAAAAACTAAATCAATATATTGTTTTATATGAAGGAGTAAGCAGCATAATTTTTACATAATTTTGAAGCAAAAACTCTAGTCTACAACCTCCAATACCCAGAAGTCTTGTGAACACAGATTTACTATACTTTTTTTGGCCTTATTTCAGTGACTTAAGTTTTTTATTTTTTCAACAACCACGCATAAATGTTATTCCTTCAAAAACACAAACATGTACATACATGTTCCTCACATATTATTGTAGCCTAGTTTGTGCTGAATACACTGTAATGACACTTTTTCCATTAATATGTTTATGAACAACTGAAAAAAAGCACAAATGTCAGGGCATGTCAAAACTTCTCCAGGCCCCAAATCAGCCTCAGACTCCAGAGGGTTAATGTGTCTTTGTTTGTGTTGTGTCTGAGCACATGGCTATGTCTGTCTTTGTTCCCTCCTCCTTGTCTTTGTTCTCTCCTTCCAGTTACCACGCCGATGTAGTTTTTCAGTCAGAACACTTTTCACACTGCAGGATTTTGAATTGCCAACAGGTCCAGATATTTAGCATGCCAAATATCTCACGGGCAACCGTGACTCGTCGGCGATTCTCTCAGATCACATCTTTGCTCATTCACACTGCGTGATTGTCACCCGCGTGAACGAGCACCGGTTTGCCTGTGATTTCGGGCATTTGTCGGCGATTTCTCAAAACCTGTCGGCGAGCCAAAATCGGGGCTGAAATCGTGCTCTTGTTGTCCAGTCCTCGTTTGTAATGAGTGTTCTCACCTGTTCCCTATGTTCCCTGCTCCCTTTCTTGTTGAGTCCTCGTTAGTCTAAAGCCGAGTTCAGACTGCACGATTTCAGCCCCGATTTTGGCTCACCGGCAGGTTTTGAGAAATCGCCGACAAATGCCCGAAATCACAGGCAAATCGGTGCTCGTTCATGCGAGTGATAATCACGCAGTGTGAATGAGCAAAGATGCGATCTGAGAGAATTGCAGACGCCCGTGAGATATTTGGCATGCTAAATATCTGGACCTGTTGGCAATTCAAAATCCTGCAGTGTGAAAAGTGTTCTGACTGAAAAACTACATTGGCGATGACCGAGAGCCAATGAGAGAGCAAGATACAGAGCAGTGGGGAGTTCGGAGAAGTTATAGACCACAATATCAGCAAGCATGGCTTCCTACACATAAACATTACAATTCTATCAAACAGAAACTAAACACAAACATTTGCTTGACCATCCGCAACAGCAGCACATTGAAAAGTTATGTATTTAGCTCCAACTCTCGTTGCAAAGCACACAATCCTTGTTCTTCGCGTCTCCTCAAACATATCCACCTCCATATTCTTCTTTTTTTTTTTTTTCGCTGCAAATCAGCGCACAGGCAATTTGTATTTCAAGCTTCTTGCGAGCTAATATTTTAAATAATAATCCCACCGTGTGTCTCAATCAGCTCCCTAGTTCAGTAGTCAGGGCACTGATCAGGGTATCAGCCACATTCACTTTCATTATATACTGATTCACGACCTAGGGAGCTAGGGAGCTGATTGAGACGCAGGGCCAGTCTCATGTGAGAATTCCGGTCTTGAACGCATAATATCGCGTTGTTTCCTTGTCATGTCTCACGCGTGTTTGGTTGTGAAACGTAGTTTGCATGCCAGACAGAGTTGTCGGCGATTCTTCCTATTGTAAAGTCATGCAGTGTGAAACCTTCTGTCACCGATCCATCGCCACAGCAGCGACTGAATGCTGGCCAAGATAGTCATGCACTGTGAAAAGAACAGTGACCTGACTGCTTTGAAAATCGTGCAGTCTGAACTCGACATTAGTGTTGGCGCCTATTCCTTGTTTTCTTTGCCTCCTTTATATTGTGCACTCTTTCCCTCATGTCTTTGCCAGTTCGTTAAACTGCCACTGTGTACTTGTCTTTTGTTCACAAAAGCTTATAGCATTTTTGTAGGAGTTTCCTTTATCCATTTTGTCATTGTGGTCATGCCTTGTTCCTGACCATCTAACCACCTGTCTTGTTAAACCCTGGTACTGTGTCTCTGGTCTCCCCTTGTCCTGTCCAGCAGGCTGAGCTTCCCTGGCCACTCTTCTGTCCTACCAAGCAGCCAGGCCTGTGCAGTGCCTTCGTGCCTCATTCTGCCTGTTCCTGTCCTGTTGATGTGCACAGTCCTGTCCAGCAAGCTGAGCATCCCTGTGGCCGCTTTCTCTCCCTGTCAAGCAGCAAGACCGGTTCAGTGCCTGATCGTGCCTCGTGAATCTAACTATGTGTGCTGTTTGAACCTGTCTGGCTCTCGCTGCATCTTTGGGCCTCGTACTGGACACCTGCCAAATGTTACAATATTTACCAGTCGGAGACGGAATACAGCAGATGATGGTCTTTATTGGACACAAGTAGAGGTAACAGTACAATGAGGTAAGCAAACAATGGTAGATAGGCAGAGTGCAGACTGGATTGAATGTAATACTGTCCTTGTTACTTGCAGGCTGACGGAGAAGATGAACTGGAGGAGATGCTGGCGGATGACACTCACACACAGTACAGGAACACAGGAGGGAGTTCGGAGACACAGGAGACAGGTAAGTATCAACAGAAGTACTGAGGTAAGCATGGAGGTAAGTACCCTTAATGCAAACGAGACCAGACAAAGTGACTGTGTGTGTGAGTGTCTTTTAAAGTGCTGGTGATGATGAGGATGATGAGGTGCAGGTGGCGTGATTAGTAGTCAAGTCAAGTCAAGTCACCTTTATTTATATAGCGCTTTTTACAATGCAGATTGTGTCAAAGCAGCTTTACATTGATAACTGGTACATAATTTGGCTGCACAGCAGCTCTTAAATAATAGTGTTAATGCAGGCAGATCAGAAGCACTGTTGAATAAATGTCAAGAATACTATTGAATATCAAATGTCAACTGTCCCCAACTAAGCAAGCCAAAGGCGACAGCGGCAAGGAACCCAAACTCCATCAGGTGACATCAGGTGGCAAACAAGTGGAAAATAGGTGTTAAAATGGAGGGAAAAAAAACCTTGGGAGAAAGCAGGCTTAGTCAGGGGGCCAGTTCTCCTCTGGCGAACAGTGCTTTGTTACAATCAGGTTGCTATCATAAGTCTGATTGGATCGCAACAATCAAAGTATTTATTTTAGTTCCATCCAGTTGAGGATCGTATTCATCATTAAACCAATGTCGGCTGACTTCCAGGGGTGGAAAAAAAACCCCTAGGAGAAAAACCCAGCGTGCTAGCACTGGGAAAAAAAGTCCTAGGAGGGAAAAAACCCCTTGGAAGATATATATAATATATGTAAATGGATAAGGAGATCAAAATCTGAATTATACATTTTTATTATAGAGATTAAAAATAGATTATATATAAATATATGTAAGCGGATACGGGGATTAAAAATCTGAATTATAGATGCAGCCAGAACTGGATCTTTAGGCCCATTGTCTCCTGGGCTACGTTGTAGTCAGGTCCAGACGCAGGTTCTCCATCTGATCTGGATACGGCCTGGATCCAGCACCCGGCAAACCTCAGGATAAGCAGAGAGACAGATATTAGCGTAGATGCCATTCTTATTCTGATGTACAGGTATATCTAGTGTTATAGGAAATGTTCTCGGTTCCGGCCGACCTAATTATTGCAGCGTAACAATCCTTTAACGGATTTGAAAAATGTTAATGTATTGATAATGTGTTATGTGTATGCAAGAGCAAAGAGATGTGTTTTTAGTCTAGATTTAAACTGACAGAGTGTGTCTGCTTCCCAAACAATGCTAGGAAGATTGTTCCAGAGTTTAGGTGCTAAATAGGAAAAGGATCTGCCGCCTTCAGTTGATTTTGATATTCTGGGTATTATCAACTGGCCTAAATTCTGAGATCGCAATAAACGTGAAGGACTATAATGCATTAAGAGCTCACTTAGGTACTGGGGAGCTAAACCATTTAGAGCTTTATAAGTAAGTAGCAAGATTTTAAAATCTATACGATGTTTAATAGGGAGCCAATGTAATGTTGACAGAACTGGGCTAATATGGTCATACTTTCTGGTTCTAGTAAGAACTCTAGCTGCCGCATTTTGGACCAACTGTAGTTTGTTTAAAAGCCGAGCAGAACAACCACCCAGTAGAGCATTACAATAATCTAGTCTTGAGGTCATGAATGCATGAACCAACTGTTCCGCATTTGTCATTGAGAGCATATGTCGTAATTTAGATATATTTTTTAGATGGAAGAAGGCGGTTTTACAGATACTAGAAACATGACTTTCAAATGAAAGATTGGTATCAAAGAGCACACCCAGGTTCCTGACTGAGGACGAAGGTTTAATGGAGCACCCGTCAAGTGTTAGAGAGTATTCAAGGTTTTTTCGTGAGGAAGTTTTTGGTCCAAAGATTAGGATATCAGTTTTTTCTGAATTTAATAATAAGAAATTTCTTGTCATCCAGTTTTTAATGTCAGCTATGCATTCTGTTAGTTTTGTGAATTTGTAGGTTTCGTCAGGGTGCGAGGAAATATAGAGCTGAGTATCGTCAGCGTAGCAGTGAAAACTAACACCATGCTTCCTAATTATCTCTCCTAAGGGCAGCATGTACAGAGTGAAAAGCAACGGTCCTAATACTGAGCCTTGTGGTACCCCATATTTAACCTGTGATCGATACGACATCTCTTCATTAACTACCACAGACTGATAACGGTCAGATAAGTACGATTTGAACCATGCCAAAGCAATTCCACTAATGCCAATATAGTTTTCAAGTCTTTTTAAAAGAATGTTATGATCGATAGTGTCAAATGCAGCACTGAGATCTAATAACACTAATAGAGAAATACAGCCACGATCGGATGATAGGAGTAGATCGTTTGTAACTCTAACGAGAGCAGTCTCAGTACTATGGTATGGTCTAAATCCTGACTGGAAATCCTCACAGATTCCATTTCTTTCTAAAAAGGAGCACAGT
Organism: Chanodichthys erythropterus; assembly: GCF_024489055.1. Taxonomy (NCBI): domain Eukaryota; kingdom Metazoa; phylum Chordata; class Actinopteri; order Cypriniformes; family Xenocyprididae; genus Chanodichthys; species Chanodichthys erythropterus. The sequence continues at coordinate 10,191,977 of NC_090222.1, forward strand.
TGTGTTGAAACTGCCTTTTCTAGTATCTTTGACAGAAAAGGTAGATTCGAGATTGGCCTGTAATTTACTAAATCTCTCGGATCTAGTTGAGGTTTTTTAATAAGAGGTTTAATAATAGCCTGCTTAAAGGTTTTTGGCACGTGTCCTAGTGTTAAAGATGAATTAATTATATCAAGAAGTGGACCTACGACCTCTGGAAGCATTTCTTTCAGTAGTTTAGTCGGCATTGGGTCTAACATACATGTCGTTGATTTTGATGATTTGATAAGTTTAGATAATTCTTCCTCTCCTATAGCGGCGAATGATTCTAGTTTTACCTCAGGGACACTACAGTGCACTGTCTGAAGCGAAACTGTAGACGGTTGCATGTTTATAATTTTTTAAAGTTCATAAAGTCATTACTGCTGTGCTCTATGGAAACGTCAGCAGTTGAATCTCTGTTTCTAGTTAATTTAGTCACTGTGTCAAATAAATACCTAGGATTATGTTTGTTTTCTATTAAGAGATTTGAAAAATAAGTAGATCTAGCATTTCTTATAGCTGTTCTGTACTCAATCATTTTTTCTTTCCACGAAAGGCGAAAAACTTCTAGTTTTGTTTTCTTCCAACTACGTTCAGCTTTTCTAACAGCTCGTTTTAGAGCCTGAGTGTGCTCATCATACCACGGCGTTGGATTAGTTTCCTTAATCTTCTTTAGACGTAAAGGAGCGACTGCATCTAATGTGCTGGAAAAGAGAGAGCCAATAGTTTCTGTTGCAGCATCGAGTTCTTCTAAGTTGTCAGGTATACTAAGGCGATGAAACTGCTCGGGGAGATTATTTATAAAGCAATCTTTAGTGGTAGACGTGATTGTTCTACAATATTTATGGCTGGGTGGTGGTTTTGCAGCCTTGGCTAATTGTATTATACACGAGACTAAATAATGATCTGATATATCATCGCTCTGCTGTAGAATTTCAACAGCATCAATATCAATTCCATGCGACAGTATTAGATCTAGGGTATGATTACGACAATGAGTGGATCCTGACACGTGTTGTCTAACTCCAATAGAGTTTAAAATGTCTGCAATTGCCAATCCAAATGCATCTTTATTATTATCTACATGGATATTAAAATCACCAACAACAAGGACTTTATCCGCAGCCAGTACTAACTCTGATAGAAACTCAGCAAATTCTTTGATAAAGTCAGTATGGTGCCCTGGTGGCCTGTATACAGTAGCCAGCACAAATGTCAACTTACATAATGTTACATAAAGCACCATCACTTCAAAGGAATTATATTTGAAATTCTTTTGAATGATTCTGAATATATTACTATAAATTACAGCAACACCTCCCCCTTTGCCTTTCTGTTGAGGATTGTGTCGATAATCATAACCTTGAGGACTAGATTCATTTAAAGTAATGTAATCGTCTGGTTTTAGCCAGGTTCCTGTCAAACACAGCAAGTCTAGTTTATTGTCTGTGATAATTTCATTTACAATAAGTGCTTTTGAAGAAATAGATCTAATATTCAGTAACCCAAGCTTTATCATTTGTTTATCTGATTTATCTGTGATTTTCATTTTTTGAACATCAATTAAATTTTTACCCTTAAAAGGTTTCGGAAGTTTTTTGTATTTACTAGTTCGAGGTACAGACACAGTCTCTATGTGATAATATCTAGGTGAAAGAGTTTCTATGTGCTGTGAATTATTTGAGTTCTGTGACGTGAGGCGGCTAGCAGACGGTCGGTTTAGCCAGTTTGTCTGCGTCCTGATCTGGGCCCTGGTTTGTCATGTTTCAGCTCATAAGTATGATTTGAACCATGCCAATGCAATTCCACTAATGCCAACATAGTTTTCGAGTCTGTTTAGAAGAAAATTGTGATCGATAGTGTCAAATGCAGCACTAAGATCCAGTAACACTAATAGAGAGATACAGCCACGATCTGATGATAAGAGCAAGTCATTAGTAACTCTAATGAGAGCAGTCTCAGTACTATTGTAATGGTCTAAATCCTGACTGGAAATCTTCACAGATACTATTTCTTTCTAAAAAGGAACATAGTTGTGATGAAACTGCCTTTTCTAGTATTTTTGACAGAAAAGTGAGATTTGAGATTGGCCTGTAATTGACTAATTCTCTAGGATCAAGTTGTGTTTTTTTAATAAGAGGTTTAATAACATCCAGCTTAAAGGTTTTTGGTATGTATCCTAGCGATAAAGATGAATTAACAATATTAAGAAGAGGATCTATGACCTCTGGAAGCATCTCTTTCAATAGCTTAGTCGGTATAGGGTCTAACATACATGTGGATGATTTTGATGATTTAACAAGTTTAGACAATTCTTCCTCTCCTAAAGCAGTAAATGAATTGAATTTTAGTACTCAGGAGAGGGTGCGCGCTGTGATTGGATGGAGATGGAGCCTGGTGTGACACCAAAGCTCACCAGTCTGTGGCCATTCCCACAGCTTGCTTATCATTGTGCCTCACCCCTTCCTACTGTATGGAGTGTGTTCACCACCTCACCCTCAATATCTCATCTCAAGTCTTGTCAATAAACTTGTAAAACTCATCCTGCGTTTGAGTCCTCCCTCACAGATCCCTGACAGCATTATCTATGTAGATGTTAAAGTCCCCAGTAATAGCAAAACAACCACGACGATAGCCCATGGCAGAGTTAGGGGAGGGAGGAGCCATGGTGGAGGCATGGCTGTTGACACCAGATGACAATGGACGGAGCTGATGGAAGTGGAGCCCAAGGCGATGACAGAGAGCAGATGGGACCGGGCCACACGATGGTCCTGTAGGCAGAGGTGGAGCCACAGTGACAAGTGTCAAAGGTGGAGCCAGGGTGCTAGAGGACTGAAACAGTCAAACTCTCAGAAAAATTGTTGATAGCAGTTCTGTAAATTCCTCAACAAATGCTGGAGAGTATTTTGGTGGCCTGCAAATAACTATAAGTAAAATGGGAGGAGTACCTTTTAACACAATACCCAGATATTCGAAAGACAAGTAATCACCAAATGACACTTGCTTGCATTGATAGACATCTTTTAATAGAGCAGCTATACCTCCACCTCTTAAAGAAAAAAAGAAAAGCTTTGATTCACAAAGTTTTTATATGGATTCTGAATTTGGAACAGCATACTAGTATACTACAAGTACACTACTCTTACTACTTTTACCACATCTTTCTATGCAGAAATAGTAGTAGTAGTACGTGGTTCTAAATTAAGCATTTTTTACCCTTCACTCCACAGGTCACACCATTTCAATATGGCGAAATACATGAAAGGGGGTGACCCACAACATACTATATACACATATCATATTTTGTTGTTGGTTTTTGTATGTATATCTTTTTTTATATCTTTTGTGTATATCTGTTTTGTATGTATATCTTTCCTGATTAACAACCTCTATGTTTGTTTTTTTTTAGGGTAAGTGTGGCATGCATATAATGTCTACATACTGGGCCTGAGGAAAAAAAAAAACAACCTCCTTGAATGACCCGAGGTTTTTTTTTTAAAGCCCTGAAATTGTCTTGCAACTGGAGTTACACATACATGGGACTTTGAGCACATTCAGAGTAGTCCTCACTACCTACAGTCTAATAACCTAGCAGAACATGCAGTGTGATCCACCAAACATCTGCTGGAGAAATGCCATAGGGAGCATTTTGACATACATGCAGTTTCACTCCATCTTCGTAATCTTCCACTATATAAACCTGCCATCCCATGCCTAACTTCTTTCTAGGTATACAAAAACCTTTATCAGGGATGGGCAGTAATCATGATACATGTATTTCAAATACAAAATAGTATTTTGTAATTTGTATTTGATAGGGTTGATGAAAATGCCTTTGTATTTTGTATCAAAATACTTTAGTGTTTTGTATTTTTGTATTTTTAAATTACTGTAAAATACTTTGTAAGAAGTCTACTTGATGACATCATAAAATTGTGGCCTCTGATTGGTGCCTACTCTATAGTTTGTAGAGACTTGTTGTGATCAGAACAGAAAATTGATCCATATGGAAGAAGGTGGTCAAGAAATGTGCAGGCTGCCAGCTTTCCATCAATTTTTAGCATGAATTGCTATAATTTTTATCAGTTCATGTTAAGTTTTGGTGTTCATTTTGGTAGCCTAATAGTATACTCATTTATATAATGTTCTTGAAAACAATTATACCGAGCAGCAGCCCCCTATATTTAGATTAACAATCAAATGATTAACTGGTTAAAAACTAGTTGCTATGAATATAGGTGCCGTCAGCTGTCTTCTTATAAATTAGTTTTTGTCATTGAGTCAGTGTTGCTGAAGCAAAGTAGGCCATTCATTACCAAACACCAAGTAACTAAATTAGGATACATAAATTAGGAGTCATTTGCAAACATTATACTGTTGGTTACCTTAAAACTAACCTTTATCTGGGAGATCACAGGGATATGTGAATATTTGATCTGTTAAAGCCACAATATGTAAATTTTCATCTCCAAAGATCGCTAATTCAAAACAAAGATGCAGCTCGATGACATCTAGATTACACAGAATCATGGGATGCATTGTCTTCATGTCTACAGCTGGTGGAAAATAATCGGGACAGGACTCAGGCAGAAATCATGTTCATGGGGAGATTATTAACATTACTATAGTATGAAGCAGAGCAGGACCGAATGCTGTGAGAGCAGTAACTAGCCCACTGGAGCAATTACTAATGAGAGACGAGTGCGACACACAGCTCGACAGCAGCGGATCTTTTATTATGCCACAGTCACCACTTCTGCTTCTTTCTGTCATGTGCACATAGGGTAAAGCAGCGCTGCTTATCATATTAGATACATTTGTGTGTTGAAAGTTGGTATAGTGCTACTCTGTGCGTTAGCTCGGCGGCTGCTTTGAGACACTTGTTGCACACTGCAGTAAGCTAGATCAATATTAGTCATGGTAAAACATAGTACTCTCGATAAATCAAGAAAACAAGATTCAAACAAAAAGACTTAGGGCCAGATTTACTAACAGCTTGTGCCAGCGCAAACCCTCTTTTGGCGTTAAAAAACTACTGTCAAGATGTACTAAAGACACACAGTATAACATTAGTGCTGAAAATGCGTGGACTGAGTTGTGTTTGCGGTTGACCTTATTGCATATGCATTTATAGGAGTTTCCCTTTCAGATGCAAAATTAATTGGGAGGAGAGTATTTAAATGAATCACACAATTTACGATTTACTAATGTTTGCGCTCGTCAATTTACTGGTATTTACACCATTATTTAACACCCTAAAAAAGCATGTCTGAACCCATTTTGTGCTGCAGTTGTTGCTGTTAGGAGGAGACACCGCAGAGAACAGAGAGCGCTTGGTAGAAGGATTATTAATTTCTTTGAAATGCCAGAGTAAGACCTTATCCGAACATATCCTTTGCCTATATCTATACCTATAGGCCAACATAGCTTAGCAAACTATGTTATATAGTATATGTGTATGTGTTTGTTAGATTACATGTTAAGTTGCACCTGTGTCAACCCACACCTGATGAGAACATCAGCATTAGGATTCAGCTCTGTTTATATGCGACCCAACTCTAATTTGCACTGCTCTTGGTATATTGCGTTAGTCATTATGTAAATGATCTGACCGTGTCTGTGTTCTTTAATTTGCATGTCAGCAGATCACGTGCAAAACTTGCCACTCCCATCAACACATTTGTGGAATTGCGCTCTCACGATAATTTGCCCCGTTTAGTAAATCTGGCCCTTAATGTGTTAAGCGATATAACATGATGAGATTTCTGTCGATAAATGTATCCAAACAGTTGATTCCCTGTCTAATAAAACTCATAATATACAGTACGAAAGTGTCTTTGATGTTTCCATGGTTTTTCGACAAAATAAAATGGGAAATCGAGGGTAATGATGTCATTGATAGGCGACACACGGACACGGTGTGTGTCCTGGTTAAAATTGCTTATTTCTCTGGATTTAGAATTTCTTGGAAACATTTGGGATAATGTAAGTACACAAGTCAACAAAAATATAACATTGTTTTAGTGGTTTTTCAATATATTTAAATCTAAAAATCCTACATATGTGTGCCTTTAACTGGTTGCATATATCAGATTTATTGTATGACTCAAGCAAAGAAAAGCTGTTGCTATCAAACATTGTTTACTTAATCAACTGAGTCAATGTAATGGTGAAGGGATAGATCAAATGGACCAACTGATGGAAGATTTGCAAAGAAATTTCATGCTCCCTTGTAAAATTATTTTGTAGTATTTTCAAAATATAAAAATACAGTATTTTATTTTGATACATGGTGTGACTGCTGTATTTTGTAGTTTATTTTGATACTTTTAAAATTAAGGTATTTGGTATTTTATTTTAAAATACATTTTGATGATTTTTTTGCCAATCCCTGACCTTTATTCCTGAGATGAAGAGCTCACTTTTGTATGTTTAAAACCAGGTCAGATAGTAAGAATGTAGACAGCTTGGGGTTTTGACAAACTGGCAGTTGTACTTGACCCTACTTCTCAATCCAACAGCTATGTGGTTGTTCTGCTCCAAGTTTACTTGTCACTTATATAGTATGTATAGCTATGTAGTTTTGGTGCCCCCCAGTGGCAGTTCTCCAGAAAAATAAGTGACTACATTTCTCATGCAGTCAGCTCCTCAATCTTCAGATACCATTCTTTGTTTTGCGTTTGTAAAAGCATCATCTGTAAGTTAATTCTTCTTTACATAATACTTGATGATACATATGTCCATATATTTGTGATAAGTTTATTCAGAGCTTTGATTTAATGTAATTTTTGTGATGATAGCCTTTAGCTATTAGCCTAGCCTTTGTTTGACAGCACTCAATGTGTTAATTTCAATCTACTATGATAAGATAACTTCTGTATGAGTCAATATTTGTATTTGTTGCCAATTTCTTGGTCATCTGATAATCCCATTTAAGTAAATTGATGACATTGATTTAATTTGGGCTATTTTCAGATATACTTACATGAATGCTCTTTAGTCATTGGTTAATTTTCCTGATTGTTGTTTTATTTGCTGTTTTTTGCAGTTTTACTCTTAATTCATAATGTACCTGGCATCTTATTAAACGTGAAAGACTAAGATGAATCCTGACTCGTCTGTACTTTATGGATGGAGTTTGGCTGGCTGTTAAATTGCATTGGAAGATGCAAGGAGAACAGTACAGTAAAAAGATGATAATCCTACAAGCAAATCAAGTTACATGGCAGAAGATCGTAGTCACATTTGTACAATGAACCATGACAAGAAGCTTACAGCCTCTGCAGAGGAAAACGCAGAGGAAACCATGAGCACAGTAGACCGAGCATCCGAGGCGGGCTCAAAACGCTCCCCTTCATCACGATCCTCACGATCGTCACAATTCTCACGATCATCGCGGTCATCAAGAATGTCAGCTAGCATGGCAGCAGCCACTGCACGAGCTCAAGCAGAAGCAGCACGAACTCGTGTATTGTTTGTAAAGAAAGAAAATGCAATCAAACTGGACAAGATTAAATTAGAAATGTCCCACAAACTGGACAAAGCCAAAATGGAGGCAGATTTGGAGGTGCTCCAACATGAAAAAGAACAAGCTGCTGCTCTGGCCCAGGAAGAAGAGTTAGAAGCAGCTGTGGCAGCAATTGAGGGTAGTATTTCAAGTGCTACCTTCTCTGTGTCTTCACATAGCAAAGTGGAGCGCACCAAAGACTATGTTGAAACGCAAAGTGGGGTGGACCTAAATAGGCCAAAAGAAGAAGACATTCAGAATTCAAATTACAGTAACAAGCTGTACCCTGGGACCTCAGACCCCAACTGTTCTGCTCATAGTCTCATTAAAATAAATCGTGAACAGGATGCCTTCACTGAACTGCCATCTCAGCCGTTTGATCAGTTATTCAGAGATGAAGTTAAACAGGAAACATGTGATCCTCATGCATCATGTTTCTCTCCGAGGACACCTATCCCAGTATGACCACATTCAGTACCGTTTCACCAGCCACAATCCTCAGGAATGTTAGACTTAGCAAAATATTTAGCACGTCGTGAGCTTGTAAATACAAGTCTCGTCAAGTTTGATGACAGACCTGAGAGTTTTAGAGCATGAAAATCAGCCTTTGTTGGAGCCACAGAGGGTTTGGGCTTGACAGCCGGTGAAGAGCTGGACCTACTTATTAGGTGGCTTGGCAAAGAACCATCTGATCATGTGAAAAGGTTACGGTCAGTTAATGTCAGTGATCCCAAGGCAGCGCTACGCGATGCGTGGGAGAGATTAACAGAATGTTATGGTGCACCTGAGATAATTGAAAATGCACTTTTGCAAAGGCTGGAACAATTTCCCAGAGTTCTTAATAAGGACTTTATCAAGTTAAGATAATTAGGTGATCTCCTGACTGAACTACAGGCAGCTAAGCAAGATGGCTATCTGCCTGGCCTAACATATCTGGATACTGCTAGAGGAATAAATCCCATAGTGGAAAAGCTACCATACTTCCTTCAAGAGAAATGGCTCTCTCATGGCATGAAATATAAAGAACAGTATAATGCCACCTTTCCTCCTTTCTGGTATTTTGTTAACTTCGTCTGTTATGAGGCAAAGGCCAGAAACGATCCAAGCTTCACAATTGCTGGTCCTCCTAAAAGTGAGAAATTCTTGAGCAAACAAACACAGAGGATGCCCATTTCTGTTCATAAAATTGACATCTCTCAAAGGGCCTACCCCAGTAAGGACTTGAGCACCAGTGATGAAAACCCTAAGATCTGCCCGATACATAATAAACCACATCCACTGAAAAAGTGTCGTAGTTTTCGAATGAAGACAATGGAGGAACGAAAGGCCTATTTGAAGGAACATGGTATCTGTTTTCGATGTTGTGCCTCTTCTTCCCACATCGCACGCAATTGCAGAGTTGTAGTGAAGTGTACGGAATGTGACAGTGAAGACCACACCACTGCTCTCCACCCACGACCAGCACCATGGGTCTCCAAATGCTCAGTCATCTCTTCAGATCAAGGTGGGGAGGAAGAACGTTCATCGCCTCCTGTGAACAGTGCCTGTACTAAAGTCTGTGGGGAAGGTTTGCCAGCTAAATCTTGTTCTAAGATATGCTTAGTTAGAGTGTATCCTAAGGGCAGTCCAGAAGCTGCTGTCAAAATGTATGCCATGCTCGATGACCAGAGCAACAGGTCACTAATAAGATCAGAGTTTTTCGAGTTTTTCTGCATAAATAGCCAGGCTTCTCCATATCTCCTCAAAACCTGCGCTGGAACTATTGAAGCTTCTGGGCGGAGAGCCGATGGATTTCAGATAGAGCCTGTTAGTGGTAATATTAGCCTGGCACTACCTACTCTAATCGAGTGCAACAATATTCCAGATAACAGGGCAGAAATACCTACTCCAGAGGTCGCTCGAAATCATCCTCATCTTAGAAGAATAGCCTCTGAGATTCCAGAAATGGATGATAGTGCCCAGATCCTCATGCTGTTGGGTCGTGATGCTCTGAGAGTCCATAAGGTGAGACACCAGATAAACGGGCCTCATAATGCTCCTTTTGCGATTGAAACTGATTTAGGCTGGCTTATAATCGAGATGTATGCTTGGGTAATTCTCACAAGCCAAGTGTGTTGAGTTACAAGACACATGTGCTGGATAATGGTAGAACCTCATACTTTTCCCCATGTCAAAGTCACATCAACTTCAAGGATAGCTTAAGTCTCACAGCTGAAGTACAAGGTATCCCTCATATGTACAAGGGTGCATGTGCAAACAGAGAAAATCACCTAGGCTGTTCAGTGTTCAAACGCACAAGGGATGACAACAAACCTGCTCTGTCTGTTGAGGATCATCTCTTCCTGAAGATCATGGACAACGAGTTTTTTAGAGATAGTGACAATAGCTGGGTGGGTCCTCTCCCCTTCAGACACCCTAGACCTCTTCTTCCCAATAACAGAGCACTTGCTCTTACTCGACTCTACTCTCTTCGCCGAACCTTGCTGAAAAGACCAGAGATGAATCAGCAGTTCACAGACTTCATGCGAAGGCTGTTTGAAAATGATCATGCAGAGTTCCTAAGCATTGACCAGGAACGCTGGTATTTACCGTTCTGTGGGGTTTATCACCCAAAAAAGCCCAACCAAATTAGAGTGGTGTTTGATTCCAGCGCTTAATATCAGGGTCTCTCACTGAATAGCGTCCTTTTAACAGGACCAGATTTAAACAACAGCTTGTTAGGGGTGCTGATTCGGTTCAGAAAGGAGCCTGTTGCTGTGACTGCCGATATACAGCAAATGTCAATTGTCAACAATGATCTTGAAAAGGATGTGATCGAATGTAGGATGAAAGTCCATGTGTTCGGAAATAGCCCCTGCCCAGCAGTGGCGATTTACGGATTTCATCGGGCTGCCAAAGAAGAAGAGCTTATGCATGGAACCGACAACTACAACTTTGTGAAGAGATATTTTTACGTGGATGACGGTCTGAGGTCATTTCCAACTGCTGTTGAAGCTGTTGACTTACTTCGCAGGACACAAGCATCCCTGGCAGAATCGAATCTAAGGCTCCACAAGATAATGTCAAACAGCCCATTAATTTTGGCAGCCTTTCCTCCTGAAGACTGCGCTAAAGGTGTCAGAGACCTTGATTTCGGAGATGAAACCATACCAGCTCAACGTAGTCTCGGCTTGCACTGGGAAATATCAACAGACACCTTTACATTCCACTCACCAGATAACAGCAAACTTCTGACTCGTCGTGGCAGTCTCTCCACTGTTAACAGCTTGTATGACCCTTTGGGCTTTGCAGCACCTGTCACAATTCATGGAAGATTCTTGTTAAGAGAGCTATCAAAGGGAATAGAAAACTGGGATGAGCCCCTCCCTGAAGAGAAATGCAGGGAGTGGGAAATGTGGAGAAATTCATTGCAAGACCTGGAAAGAATTCATGTTCAAAGGACATATAGCTTGAAGTCACTCTCAAAGGCAAAATGTACGGAGCTGTGCATATTTTCAGATGCCTCCTTCAAGGCTATTGGAGCGGTAGCATATCTTAAGACAATCCATGAAGAGGGACAAATCAACATTGGTTTTGTCTTGGGTAAAGCTAAATTGACACCTCCAGATGAACCTACAATTCCTAGATTAGAATTTTGCGCAGCTGTGTTAGCTGTCGAGATATCAGATCTAATCTTGGATGAGACTGATTTCAAACCAGACTCTGTGAAGTTTTTCTGCGACAGCAAAGTCGTATTGGGTTACATACACAATGAAAGTAGGAGGTTCTATGTGTATGTGCACAATCGTGTTCAAAGAATCAGGCAATCATCAAAGGCTGAGCAATGGTATTATGTGCCTACCGAGTACAATCCCGCCGACTGCGCATCCAGGTCTGTTCCAGCTTCTCTTCTTACGGACTCCATGTGGTTGACAGGACCAGACTTTCTTTATACACCTTCGGAAAGTGAGTTAACCTTGCAAGAGACTTTTGAGCTGGTGAATCCAGAGACAGATTCAGAGGTTCGTCCTTTACTTCAAGCGAGCACTGCTGTCACTAGTATCATTGAGAAATCACTTAACCCAGAACGCTTTGACCGCTTTTCAACATGGAAATCACTGATGAGAGGAGTGACGTGCTTGATCCATGTTGCCAGTTCCTATCACTCTGAGTCTAAAGGACAGACATGCACAAATATAGGTTGGCATAAGTGTTATCAGCCTTACTGCCTGAGTGAGTTAGCCCAAGCCAAAAAGGTCATTCTTCTTTCTGTCCAAAAGTCTGTTTTTCCTGAAGAGTACAGTGCTCTTACGAGACATGTTGAAATCTCTCAGAACATGGGCGAAGATGGAATAATCAGAGTTGGTGGTCGTCTAACACATGCACCTGTGGTCAGTGATGAGAGAAATCCCATCGTCTTACCTGGACGACATCATATCTCCACCTTATTAATTCGTCACTTCCATGATCAAGTGAAGCATCAAGGCCGCCTTTTCACCGAAGGAGCTTTGATCACTGCAGGATACTGGCTAATTAATGGAAAGAGATCTAGTAGTAGTGTCATATATAAGTGTGTTGTATGCAAGAAGTTATGTGGGAGTACAGAAATTCAAAAAATGGCTGACCTTTCAGAGGAGCGTCTCAGTACATCCCCATCTTTCACTTATGTTGGCTTGGATGTGTTTGGTCCTTACCCAGTTTCAGCTCGTCGTACAAGAAGAGGTCACGCAGACCTTGGGAGCGTTTGATAGGTGTAGTAAAAAGGATTCTGGACTCAATGTTGCGGCAGTACGGATCTCGACCCCTTTCACATGAAGTTCTATGCACTTTCATGGCTGACATTTCTGCGATAATTAATGCAAGGTCCTTAGTTCCAATCTCCTCAGACCCTGACTCACCTCTCGTACTAACTCCTGCCATGTTTCTGACTAAGAAGGTTGGTGTTCCTCCATCTCCTAGAAACTTCTCAGGTATCACTGGAGGCGCGAATATCTCCCAACACTACAAAGTCGCCGCAAGTGGAAAAGTACTCAACCTGACATTAAAGAAGGCGATCTTGTACTTCTAAAAGACAATCAGAGCCCTCGTAACACGTGGCCTATGGCTCTTGTGTCCAAAGTCTTTCCAAGCACTGATGGGAGAGTACGCAAAGTTCAGTTGAAAGTTACAAAAAGTGGATCTGGAAAGGATGTAAAGTATCTTAGACCAATTACAGAGGTTATTCTTCTGTTGTCTAACGAAAATTAATACTTAAATGAGACATCCTTAGGATGTCTGGCGGGGAGTGTTCTGCTCCAAGTTTACTTGTCACTTATATAGTATGTATAGCTATGTAGTTTTGGTGCCCCCCAGTGGCAGTTCTCCAGAAAAATAAGTGACAACATTTCTCATGCAGTCAGCTCCTCAATCTTCAGATACCATTCTTTGTTTTGCGTTTGTAAAAGCATCATCTGTAAGTTAATTCTTCTTTACATAATACTTGATGATACATATTTCCATATATTTGTGATAAGTTTATTCAGAGCTATGATTTAATGTAATTTTTGTGATGATAGCCTTTAGCTATTAGCCTAGCCTTTGTTTGACAGCACTCAATGTGTTAATTTCAATCTACTATGATAAGATAACTTCTGTATGAGTCAATATTTGTATTTGTTGCCAATTTCTTGGTCATCTGATAATCCCATTTAAGTAAATTGATGATATTGATTTAATTTATATATACTATGATTATATTCAGATATACTTACATGAATGCTCTTTAGTCATTGGTTAATTTTCCTGATTGTTGTTTATTTGCCTTTTTTTGCAGTTTTACTCTTAATTCATAATGTACCTGGCATCTTATTAAACGTGAAAGACTAAGATGAATCCTGACTCGTCTGTACTTTATGGATGGAGTTTGGCTGGCTGTTAAATTGCATTGGTAGATGCAAGGAGAACAGTACAGTGGTTGTCAGGTGTGGCTGTATTGATGTGCATGACAAAGGAGATGGAAACAAAAGAGACTTTAATAAATCCACAATGGAAAACTCAGGAGAATAAACCCAACCACATTAACTAAGAGGTTGACAATACCAGACAGGGAACAAATGAAAAGCTCAGGGTTTAAATACATGTTGAGTAATCAGGGAGAACAGAAACAGGTGTGATAAACTAATTAACATCCTGGGAGACTAACTAAGGAACTAAGGAAATTGGGAACACAGAAACTAAAAAAACAGAGCATACATGTGACAGTACATCCCACTCTGGAAAGGTGTGTCTATATGCTATAACTGAGGAAGGAGGGTAGGGGCTTTGGAGGGGGATGTGGAGCAGACAAAAGACAAGAAATGAGTGGCGCTAGCGGCAGGAGAGACCAGGGCGGTGATGATAGTGAGAGGAGCCAGGAGCAAAAGCAGCCAGACTGGGACCCAGAACACAACCACGACGATAGCCCATGGCAGAGTTAGGGGAGGGAGGAGCCATGGTGGAGGCTTGGCTGTTGACACCAGACGACAATGGATGGAGCTGATGGAAGTGGAGCCCAAGGCAATGACAGAGAGCAGATGGGACCGGGCGAAACCGATGGTCCTGTAGGCAGAGGCGGAGCCGCAGTGACAAGTGTCAAAGGTGGAGCCAGGGTGCTAGAGGACTGAGACAGAGCTGGAGAGAAGGTGGAACCAGACAGACCGGAAGGAGTGGAGAGATGGAGTGCAGCAGACAGCTCAGAAGTCCATGGCACAGGCAGAGTGACGTCTGACCAAGGCATAGCCGGAGGGACAAGGGAGCTTGTTGAAGCTATTAGTATGATGGTCTCTGGTGGAGCCGAGCGAGCTGGGCGGAACCAGCAGGGGCAGGATATCTAGAAACACATCCTCTTCCATTACAAAATATATAACTGAGGCCAACTTCAGCTCACCCTCAGTGGTGGGAGTGTGGGCAGGGTCTTCCTCCATTCTGTCACACACCACTAATACTCCTGTGGCAGCACATGATGTTGCAGGCTGTTCTGACGATTTGTGCTACTACTCAGATTGTGCTACCCACTGCTTTAATGGGATAGCGAATATTCAATAGCAAAAAATGCTACCCATCAGATTATGCTACCAGCATCATATTCTTGTGGTCTGAGGCTTTATCAACATCCATACCTACCCCTACCCTTAAAAAAATGTAAATATAGTGTTTGTTGCACAATCTGTTTGATAGCATTATTTGACAGAATACCGGCTCACACACACCTGTTCAGACATTTCGTGACTCTCGGGCTCCGGGGCAATGTTTGGCTCAGTTCTCTTTATAGGTGCTGGCTCATGCATCGCAGCACACTCAAGCTCTCTGTCTGCGGTGGGCTCTGGCGTCATGTCCGTGCAGTGGGGCGATGGTGAACGGAGATCCATCATTCACCATCACCCACTCCACAAACACAGTGAAATTCCTCCAAGGACTGACACAGGGCAGGCATGCTTAATTTTACACATTCAAGATGGCATAATAAATGACAATCAGGGAGCGGTCTGGAAAATCTGTTTAGAATGCCAGCTGCAGGAATCCTTAGCTGTGGTACTCGAGAGATTGCTGCTCTTGCTCCAGGCAGAGCAGCTGGACTATGACCTGTGGAGGGCAGTAATACACTTAGCAGTGTCTACACTGCTGGAATTTAAATAGAGAAGAAGAAGAGAGCTAGTTCAAGATGAGCATTCATGGTTAAAATGTATAAGATGTTTCTTTTGTTTTTTGTTTTTTTGGAGGGTTTATATATATATATATATATATATATATATATATATATATATATATATATATATATATATATATATAATGTTTAATAAAAGAAAATAAAGTTTATTATTATTTACTGAATGGAGAACATGGAAGTTGAAACAAAATAGCTGCTGAATATTGCAAACTTTTTTTATGCATACAAAAAGCCTATGGAACTTACTAGGCTATATAAAATTTACATAATGGGATAGTAAATATTTACATTAACCAAGATTACATGCTGCTAGTGATCATTAGTAGTTTATATTAAGTGTAACAAAGGTATGTAATATTTATTTCACAAATATATTAAGCATTCCCCCTGGAATGTGATCGAATGGACCTTGGCCGATGGCCAAGTAACACATCCGTTCTGCACCTGCGTGAGATGAAATGCCTTTCCGAACCAGCTGGCGGCACTAGCTGAACAACCAATCAGAATGATCAGATGGTCGGCTTGGTGTGTTCCTGCCTTAAGGAAAACAGGAACAGAAATTATGAACACAGTACATTGGAATTTTTTACATTGGTCACTTTCTATATGTTCAATACCCACTGAATGTTTAGAAGATGATTATAGTCCCCTCTTGCCATTTTAACTTTCTGTTACACTTGCTTCACTTGTATTAGGATCTCAGAGCCAAGTACCTGCCAGTGTTGCTACTGCTGCTACAATTTCCCAGCTTATTGTGACTTGCTCAGGGAGAGTGAGCTGTCCTAACCCACATGATCTGTGATAATTAAATGGTTAAACGTTATCCTTTTTAGTGATTCACAGTGTTTACATGTCATCCAACACATACAAGAGCCAGTTTGTATCTGCCTAAAGTGGTAGAATCAAAACATTTCCCACAGGGGGCAATCATGATAGAATTTCAGTAATCCACTAATTTATTTATAGTATGTACAGGTGAAATTCACAGTCATAAGAGATAATTTTAATAAAGGCTAACTGATACAGCTGTGGTAAAGAGAATGCAAAAGTGAGAAAGTATCTCCACAAAACCACACACTGTGAGGGCCATACAGAATCCCGAACCTGAACTATGATATAACAGAGAAAAAGGTGCAAATTAAGAAAAAGGGTTTAAAGTGACCATTTACTAAGAAATGAGAAGAAGATAGTTGGAGACACAGTTAAAAGTATATATTTTCTCATGCACTTTCACAAGACAAAAAGGCCAAGATACACATTGGGTGTATTAAGAAGATTAAGAATCAAGATTCAGGCTGAGGGGCATCTTCCTCTGGTTTTCCTGGATTAGAAGTAATCTTTAAAGCCATATCCTGTTTGTGTTCTTTTGCCACATCTTGTGTTCTGGTGGGGGGGAAAAAGAAGAAGAAGATTTGAAAGTAATTTGAAAGTAAACTGACATTATTGCTATTGCTATTGCTTTCTGAAACAGCTGGGGGTGGTATTGCTCCAAAGCCCAATGCACAATGCAATTCAAACTACATTTAATTTATAAACGGCATAGTTCATATTATTTTAATCTCTTGGATATACAACACATTATGTAAAAAATGACAAGACTAGATAATGTTTTCTATTCAAGCAGAGCGAGGTAATGTATTCGTGAAGAATTTAAACTACATGCACTGGGAAATGGGTCATATGTGTAAAGGTAGCTTGACTAAAGGATATATGCAATATATATAGTGAAAACTTAATGGATTAGTGTAGCAAACAATTAGGTTAAAGGGATAGTTCACCCAAAAATTCTGTCAGTAATTACTCACCCTCATGTTGATACAACCATGTAAGTCTTTCTTTCATCTTCGGATCACAAATTAATATTTTTGTGATTTAATATGAGCGGTGGAATACTCCTCCTTTCCTCCAACTTGTCCGTCCAGAAAGTCAGTGAAGAAAATGTTTAAATAGTCCATGCCACTACAGTGGCTCAACCGTATGTTTCTCAAGCGACGATAATACTTTTCGTGTGAAAAAAACAAACAAAAGAACGACTTTATCAACTATTCATTTTCTCTCTTGTAGGCCTCTGACGTTAGTTCAACAGAGCTCCATGACGCATGCGCGAGAACTAAACTGACGACGGTCTTCTTCTACTACTACTTGTTACTGGCTGCTCACTCCTTAGGAGTATTACCTCCACCTAGTGTTCAAGATGAAGTGCTGGCATAGCTGGAAGCGCTAAACTTTGTTTACAAGCAGGTGAACGCGCACGCTGTATGTAAGCTATTGAATTCGACATTGATCATGCTTTTGGTCTCGCACTAAGTAATTGTTTACAATGGTTAGAAAGTGTGCATTTCCTGGATGTCCGAATCGTGAAAAACTAAGACTTAACATTGCCACAAAATGAACGGCTTACCTTTCACCGTTTCCCATCAAATGATCGTGAGTGACTGAATCTATGGCTGCTGGCAGTTCAACGGGATGTTAATTTACCGATTAATTTCGTCAAGCACATGAAGTTGTGCAGTGAACATTTCTCTCCAGACGACTTCAAATCAGTTCAACAAAAAAGATTACTGAAATCAACAGCTGTGCCCAACTTGTTTAGACCAACAAGGTAAGTGGAAGCAGTATGTGGTAATTGTTAAAGTCATGATACACTCATTTAGTTTTGTCTTTATTTGTATATGGCTATATATTAAATTAAAAAATAAAACATAATACATGATACAGTGAATCACGATCATTTGATGGGAAATGGTGAAAGGTAAGCCGTTCATTTTGTGGCAATGTTAAGTCTTAGTTTTTCACGATTCGGACATCCAGGAAATGCACACTTTCTAACCATTGTAAACAATTACTTAGAGCGAGACCAAAAGCACGATCAATGTCGAATTCAATAGCTTACATACAGCGCGCGCGTTCACCTGCTTGTAAACAAAGTTTAGCGCTTCCGGCTATGCCAGCACTTCATCTTGAACACTAGGTGGCGGTAATACTCCTAAGGAGTGAGCAGCCAGTAACAAGTAGTAGTAGAAGAAGACCGTCGTCAGTTTAGTTCTCGCGCATGCGTCATGGAGCTCTGGTGAACTAACGTCAGAGGCCTACAAGAGAGAAAATGAATAGTTGAATAAAGTCGTTCTTTTGTTTGTTTTTTTCGCACGAAAAAGTATTATCGTCGCTTGAGAAACGTATGGTAGTGGCATGGACTATTTAAACATTTTCTTCACTGACTTTCTGGACGGACAAGTTTGGGCCCCCTTAAAGCCAATGGAGGAGTATTCCACCGCTCATATTTAATCACAAAAATATTAATTTGTGATCCGAAGATGAAAGAAAGACTTACATGGTTGTATCAACATGAGAGTAAGTAATTACTGACAGAATTTTCATTTTTGGGTGAACTATCCCTTTAATTCAAGAGTATTATAAGAAAGGGGGGGGGGAGTCTCAATGCTCCCTTCAAATTAAAGGTAAGTAACACTCCAGAAAGTTTGTGAAGCAGTTTGTGTTATACTCCATTAAAACAACTAAACAACTAAACAACAACATGGGCCGGTGTTGCCACCCTAGTGTGGACCAAGTGATTAGTGAAAAGAAAAAAAAAATTCCAGGCTCAAGCTGAGTGTACAGATTGAATTATGCTGATGATTCAATTTGCCTCAGATGCACTGCAAACATCCTCCATGGGTAACACTTTATAATACAGGTCCACTAATATGCATTAATTCATGTTTAACTAATGCACAGATAATCATGTTTTAATGTATGACTCATGAAGAACTAAACCATTAATTAATGATTACTGCATCAGCAACTAATAAAGTTTCTATATGATTATTAATTAATATATGAATTGCTATTAATTGTGTCATAATGTATTAATTCCTTAATAACATATTTTATCAACTAATAGTGTAAGTTAATGTGTTAATTACCACAATGGTTTGAAGCCATGTACTTCAACTTCCAGTTGTCTGCTTTAATTAATCATTAACTAATGATTTGCAAATGTATCATGTTATGACTTTACCTGTTGAGGCACATGACTATTAATTAATTGTTAAGTAATATGTCATTATGGTTTTGACATCTACACTAAGCCATGGATTTCAATTTTCAACTATCTACAACCGTGATTCCAATGTGCCAGATGAACTGCTGCATCCAGAACCTTGTTGTTCATGGCACAGGAGTGTGTCAGGTTAAGCTTGAGGTCTAGGATTCAAAGGTGGAACACTAAGAACATGTGGCCAGGCACTGCTATTTCATAACACTGTGTCAAGACCGGACAAAGACAATAGAACCCATTATAATCAGTGATAGTGATATTACACTGGATGCGGCATGACACAACACAACAAAACGTAATTTCTGTTATGAAGGACAAATGGACTTGCAATGGTCTGTCATGTCCAGTATAAACAGCTGTTGCGGCATGACTCGATAATGGTCGTTTAAACTCAGTGCAACATCAATCTGTAGTTCAGCTTTTGGTGTGCTGATATTTGTGTGCAGCCCAACTTACCCATCCTTCAAACACATTCTCTGTTATTGCACTCACTGCATGTGCAACTGTCAAAACCCATTAATTACATATTGCTTAACAATTAGTTAATAGTCATGTGCCTCAACAAGTAAAGTCATGACATGATACTTTTTCAAATCATTAGTTAATGATTAATTAAAGCAGACAACTGGAAGTTGAAGTACATGGCTTCAACCCCTTGTGGTAGTTAACACATTAACCTACACTTTTAGTTAATAAAATGTGTAATTAAGGAATTAATACATTATAACACATTTAATTAAGAACAATTCATATATTACTTAATCTATTAATCATATAGAAACTTTGTTAGTTGCTGATGCAGTAATCATTAATTAATGGTTTAGTTCTTCATGAGTCATACATTAAAACATGATTATCTGTGCATTAGTTATGCATGAATTAATGTATATTAGTTCACCCGTATTATAAAGTGGTACCCATACATGTATGCACATACAGTACATTGAGCTCATAAACTGTGTTAAATGGAAGCTGAAACGCACTTGCTTGATGCGTGAGAACTTATAAGGTTTGTTCTCACATGTCAACCAAGCAAGTTTGAGCTTCCACAAGAACCAATGCAGCTTGATCTCACGTCAAGTACGGGTGAGCTTCTGTTTACCATATTTTATGTACTCAATGTATTTTAGTCAGCTGTCCTTTTTTCATGAGCAATAATATATTTCCTGACTTTTAAAAGTGATTTAAGTAATTTAACATTGTAGGGTTGATTTTAGAAGTTACTGAGGTTAAGGGTTAGAGGTTAGAGGTCATGAATCAAAGGTTATTAAAAAGGTTGACCTGGGCTGAGGAGCAGGTCGGATACTTGGAAGGACATCCCAGCTCGACGTTAAGCTGTCGTGTTTATGAGGAGAAACAATCATATCACTGAACACAATCCACCAAAGTAATCACCCACAAACATGATCAAAGAATATAAACGCTAAAGATGAATACAGACAAGACAAACTACGTTCTAATAATTAAGTTTAAATAAATTAATTGATTCCCAATCAGCTGTGGGACCATTTTTTAATCACAATATTAGCAGTAAATGTTAATATTGGGCAATTGTTGTATCATTTTTTTTATTAATTTAATTACAAATATTATTACTAACAGTTGTAAGGTGCTTTAGGCTCAATGTTTAACAGTGGTATGTAAACTGTGTTTGGGCATATTGTTCTCTGTGGATTATTGTAACTTAGCTAGCTTGTATTTAAATGCTTCAGAGCTTTACAAATCGAATCAGTGGATCGGAGCGCAAAAGATTCATAAAGCTCAGAAGCTTCATGATTTGAAATCGGCCCATCACTAGATATTGTTGAAAAGTCATTATTTTGTTTTTTTTTGGCACACAAAAAGTATTCTTGTCGCTTTATAATATTAAGATAGAACCACTGAACTCACATGAACTGATTCAAATATGTTTTTAGTACCTTTATGGATATTGAGAGTTTCAATGGCTTCGCTCTCAAGAGAGGCCTCACTGAGCCATCGGATTTCATCAACAATATCTTAATTTGTGTTCTGAAGATGAACAAAGGTCTTATGAGTGTAGAATGACACGAGGGTGAGTAATAAATGACATTATTTTCATTTTTGGGTGAACTAACCCTTTAAGAACCAACATACCAATGGCTTTGATACAATGTTGCGTTCCCTTTCGAGTGGGACTCAATGCTGCATCATGGCTTGACACTATGGGAACACTTCACATGAGCCGGTGTCTGAATCACGTGTTTACACAAGGTAATCCGTGATTGGCTGAATGTGATGACATAGCATGTTGTGTAGTACGTCACTGAAACCATAAATAGACCAATGTGTCATCAGTTTTATCTTCAAATTAAATTCGATCTTAAAGCAAAAGGAACTGGATTAAATATTTGAATGCTACCGATCTACAATCTGATTTCTGACTTGTGATGCAGCCTGAATCATAATCACACTGTGTTCATTCATTGGCTAGAGGAGAACTGAACTGTTCAACTGCGCATTGAATAATTTTCCTGTTATAACTGAAAAAGCTGCTTTGAAACAATCTATATTTTATAAAACACTAATTAAGGTAATTTGATTTGACTTGACTTCAAAAGCCATATGTTTAAGCGCATGTTTAGTGTTGAACGTGTGATTTGTCTGTCATAAGTCAGGAGTTAGTTTCCAACATGTCATAAGTTCAGGAGATGTGTGACTCTGTGCCTCTAATACATTATGGGAGATGAGTGACGACTCACACAACGTGCGCCTTTTGAATGGGTGAGGAGTCAGTCCTTTAGGGGGCTGACTGCATTTCACTGTGAGAGGTTTAACATCCACAAGCTCCAATCCTGCTTGGCTCTCTTTCAGAGAGATGACAGCCAAACCCTTGCACCCTATGGCTTAGGATCTGTAGCAGCCAAGGTGGCTTGGTGACTTCTGTCATAGGGCTTGCAGGTTGAGTTGGTGAAGGCGGAACATGAGATGGGTGATCAAGCCCTTTTTTCTTGCCATCTCCACTGACTCTAAGAACCCCATTTTGGATCTTGAAGCTCACTCTGTGAATTCTTCAGACCAGAATGAGGTTTGATTCTGAGGAGTTGGATGTAGACAGTCAAACGGGTGCTTCAGTGGAGCAGTCCTTGAAGCAGCAGAAATCCGTAATAGGTGCGAGTTCATACACATGCAGGCCACCTCAACATACATAGCACGGGTACGGGGCAGTGCCGAGGGTGAAAAAGATGCTTGCGGTCTATCTCTCCCCCTCACGTGCATTGTCAAATTAATCCCTCGCCATATCTAGGAGCCAGCACTGTCCACCAGCTACTCCAGTCCAGGGCCTAGTGAAAAGAAAGAGAAGCAAAAGGCCAGTGTGCCCACCCATATCCAACCACAAAGATAGTGGGACTAGGAAGCGCATTCAGGCACAGCCACCCAAGAGGAAAGACAGGATCTTAGATCTATCATCTCCTCTAGGATGCATAAGAAAAAGTCCTGACCCTCATGGGCCCTGGCCCTGAGGGCGTCCCCTCCCAAGAAAGATCCATGTAAACCACAACAATGTGTGTCCGACCTTCCTCTGGGCCCTCGGCAGGCATCTCAACTTACCCCACCACTAGTCATGATTCTGGGGGTGGAGGCACCAAACATCTTCACTCAAGAGCAATTTTCCAGTCTGCCTGCACAATGCTCCAGTTCTACAGAAAAATTATCCCTCTGTCAGACTTCCTGGCAGTTTGTCAGTGTAATGATACGTAAGCAGGAACTGCCAGAATACAAACTAAAATCTCAAAAGTTGTCTTTAGCAGGGCTAGAACCCTGATCTCCTGGACACAGAGTTGGTGTTCCTTCTGAGTGAGCTAACTCATGGAGACAAGAGGTATGAACTCCAAGTAGCTTTACTTGTAGAAGATCAAAAAATAAGGAACAAAGTACAAACAAAACCAGAAACAGAGCTTCCAATAGTCACAAAAGGGAAAACAAAACAAGCACAATGGCTTACAAAGGACAGGATACACAGGCAGGTAGGCTGAAGACTGAACAAAAAATAATGGCTAAAGGCAAACTTAAATAGGGCCCTACACAGGTGAGTATCATCAATAATGATTGCTTAGCACAGCTGAGAGTTCTTGCCAATGGTTGCCCCCTGGCAACTGGGAGGAAGATTGCAGGCAACAGGCATCCTGCGCCCCATTGTGGCTGGGAGCAGTACTGCTGGTCATGGCAAAAGTATGACCCCTAGTGGTTGGAGGAAGTATTGCTGGCTAGAGTCTTACAGGAGCCCTCTCTTGATGAACGGCTCCTGGCGTTCCTTTTAGTGCAGTTCGACCGTTGTCGTTGGAAGTCCTTGATGTATGTCTCTGGCTGGCACCCGCAAGCGCTCTTCTGGACCATAGCCTAGCCAGTCAACAAAAAATTGGACCCCTCCCTGTACTTTGCGCATGTTCAAAAGACTCTGCACGGAGTAAGCTGAATGTGGGGTGTATGCACATAGACCTGGGCAATAGGAGTCGGTAAGAGACTGGGTTTATTCTCTTGAGAATCTTGAAAGGTCCAATGTATCTAGGACCTAGTTTCCATGACCCAAACTGGCATTCAAATGGAGACATACCCAGTGATGAGTGATGGAGGGTGTTATGGGCAAATTCTGCCCAGACCAGCTGGGAACTCCACGTACTCGGGTTGTCTGAGACCAGACACCTGAGGGCCTTCTCAATCTCTTGGTTCACTCTCTCTGTCTGGCCATTAGATTGGGGATGGAACCCTGAGGACAAGCTGATGATAGAACCGATTAGACGTCCAAAAGCCTTCCAGAATCTTGAGGTAAACTGGGAACCCCTATCAGACACCATATCCTGAGGAAACCCATGAATCCTAAAGACATGTTGCATGAGATGTTCTGCCGTCTGGCCTGCTGTAGGAATTTTAGAGATGGGAATGAGATGACATGCCTTATAAAATCTGTCCACAACAACAAGTATCACTGTGTTACCTTGAGAGTTGGGTAGGCCACTAACAAAATCCATGGATATGTGGGTCATCTTGGGATAGGGAGGGGATGTAGTTTACCTTGTGGAACATGCAGCAACCATTCTCCGAACATAAGTTCCCATGTTGAGCCACCAAAACTTGATGGATCCACCTCAGGGTCCTTAGGACCCCTGGATGTCCAGATGACAGTGCGACATAACCCCACTGCAGTACTTCGGACCTGATGGTGTTAGGCACAAAGAGGCGACCCAATGGGCCATTACCTGGGTCAGGTAGGTGAATCTGGGCCTTCTGTACTGCCATCTCCAAGTCCCACTGGATGAATGCCAGTACTCTGTACCTTGGTATGATGGGCTCTGACCTGCCCTCCTCTTCCTGGGATTCAAACTGCCTTGACAGAGCATCAGGCTTAATATTCTTGGAACCAGGTCTGAAAGAGAGGACAAAGTCAAAACGGTTAAAGAAAAGGGCCCACTGAGCTTGTCAAGGATTTAACCTTTTGGCCCCCTGGATGTAAGTAAGGTTCTTGTGGTCAGTCCATATCATGAATGGGTGTTTAGCACCCTCCAGCCAGTGCCTCCATTCCTCTAATGCCAGCTTAACGGCCAGCAACTCCCGATTCCCAATATCATAGTTCTTCTCTGCTGCTGTCAGACAACGTGAAAAGAAAGCAAAAGGATGGAGTTTATGGTCCCTAGTTGCTCTCTGGGACAAAACTGCTCCTACAACCACGTCCGATGCGTCCATCTCGATAATAAATGGTAACTCAGGATCTAGTAGGGTCAATATGGGAGTTGAAGTAAACAGCAGTTTGAGTCGTTCGAAAGCCTGGTTAGCCTCCTCTGTCCACTGAAAGGGTGTGCTAGACTTCCTGGTGAGCTGTGAGAGGTTCTGCAATGGAACTGAAGCCTCGAATAAATCTCCTATAAAAGCTGGCGAAACCCAGGAAGCGTTGAACTTGTTTTAATGAATCAGGGTGGGGCAACTCCAGGACTGCACAAATTTTGCTGGGATCCATCTGTACACTGCCACATGACAGGATGAATCCCAAGAAAGAGACTGTAGTGCTGTGGAACTCACTTTTCTCCAGTTTGACAAAGAGGTTGTTCAAGAGCAGTCGAGAGAGAACCTGCCGGACATGTTGAACGTGGTCTTCGTAACTCTGGGAAAATGTTACAATATCAACGAGATATACAAACACACATTTGTTGAGCAACTCTCTCAAAACATCATTGATAAGGGCTTGGAAGACAGCTGGGGCATTAGCTAGCCCAAAGGGCATCACCTGATACTCATAATGCCCTGTAGGGGTGTTGAAAGCCATCTTCCATTCATCCCCCTCCCAGATTCTCACCAGGTGGTACGCATTCCGGAGGTCTAACTTAGTGAAGATGGTAGCACCCTGGAGAAGTTCGAAGGCTGTGGCCATAAGTGGTAGTGGATATCGATTTTTCACCATGATGTTATTTAGGCCACAATAATCAATGCATGGGCCAAGACCTCCATCCTTCTTACCCACACAAAAAAAAAAAAAAAAAAAAAAAAAAATATATTGAACACATCCTGGAGATCAACATATTCCTGGCGAACTTCGAGAAGAAACAATCAGAGCAGGAGGTGTTATTTTGACTTGAGGAATGGCTAGTACCTTAGTTCTTGGCATATTTGACTCATGCTGTTTCCAGAGTTTGTCATTTAGGTCCCCAAGAAGACTCAGGAGATGAAAGAATTCCGGCCATTGGACATGCACATCTCCATCTGGTAAAACGGCCAGTTGGCCAGTCAATCTGAGGATTGTGAGAAACAAGCCAAGGGTAGCCAAGAATGACTGGGAACTCAGGTGTGTCTATAATGAGAAAAGACGAAAAGTGATTCTATTTCAACTGAAGTAGGAATGGTACAGGGTGTTACCTGGCCGGACCCCAGAGGTCTGTTGTCTAAAGATGTTATAGCAAGCTTATCTTGGAGAGTTATGAGTGGTATCCTCCAGCTCTTGGCCAGAGTGTTGTCCATGAAATTGTCAGCAGCGCCCAAGTCAATAAATACAGAACTTTTGTACCAACCATTGCCCCAGAAGAAATGCATCACTGTTGAAAATCCAGCTGAAGATCGGGGGTCAGTTATTTCTCTCGTCTCAGCCCCCCTCTCTCTGGACGAGAAATCTCTTTTCCCACAAGTTCAGGGCAATAGTTAGAAAATGCCCCAGTTCACCACAGTATAGACATCACCGCTCCCACATACGTTTGTCCTGTTCAGATTGTGATAAGCGATTTTTCCCAAGCTGCATGGGTTCCTCTGTGGAAAGAGGCTGGAAAGCAGGTTGAACTGGACTGGTGTAATTGTGGGCTGTGACCCTGTCTTGTGGTTTCTCGGACCTCCTATCCCTAATATGGTTATCCACTCAGATGGCAACATCAATGAGATAATCTAAGTTAGGCGCAGGATCTCGGAAAGGCAATTCATCTTTTAGCTCAGGTGCAAGAGCTTGATGAAATGCTGCTTGAAGAGCCTGTTCATTACAGCCACTCTCCGCTGCCACTTTCTGCTACACTGCGTGCTCCTTGAGTGAGTTGAAGTAATCGTTGGTCATTTCCTACTCCTCCTCCTGGATAATGGAAGACCCTCCTCATCTCTGCAAGAAATTGCTCAGAATCAGCAGTGAATGGTGAACAATGTTCCAAGAGAGCCGTAGCCCATTCCAAAGCTCTTCCGGTTAATAAGGTGATAATATAAGCCACCGACTGCTCTTAGTAGGAAAACTACTGGGTTGTAGTTGGAAGGCGAGAGAACATTGGGTGATAAAGCCTCGACAGCCCCTGGTATTTCCATCATATCTCTCAGGAGGTGGTAGCCTGGGCTCAAGAAGAGGAGCTGCTGGAAGTGGTTGAGGTTGAAGAAAGGTAGTTGGTGGCGTGGGTAAATCAAGAACCTCCTGAGATGGAGGATTTTGGGGATTTTTAAGTATTTTTGTGAGTATCCATTCATGATGTTGAATAGCGGTAGCTTGATTGGTGAGTTTGGATAAAAGTCTCTCCACATTTGATGAAGGACCTTGATTCTCTGCTGGGTCCATTTTTTTTTTTTTTTGGTTCAGCCTTGCTGTAATGATACGGAAGCAGGAACTGCCAGAATATAAACTAAAATCTGGAAAGTTGTCTTTAGCAGGGCTAGAACCCTAATCTCCTGGACACAGAGCTGGTGTTCCTCCTGAGTGAGCTAACTCAAGGATGAGGTATTTTAGACCCAAGTGCAGAAGAATAATCTCAAGGAGACGAGAGGTATGAACTCCAAGTAGCTTTACTTGTAGAAGATCAAAAAATAAGGAACAAAGTACAAACAAAACCAGAAGTAGAGCTTCCAATAGTCATAAAAGGGAAAACAAAACAAGCACAATGGCTTACAAAAGACTCATGGTTTGCAACAGGATACACAGGCTCAAGACAATGGATAAACAATGGATAAAGGCAAACTTAACCCTCTGGAGTCTGTGGCTGATTTGGGGTCTGGAGAAGTTTTGACATGCCCTGACATTTGTGCTTTTTTCAGTTGTTCATAAACATATTAATGGAAAAAGTTTCATTACACTGTATACAGCACAAACTAGGCTACCATAATATGTGAGCAACATGTATGTACATGTTTGTGTTTTTGAAGGAATAACGTTTATGTGTTGTTATTGAAAAAACTGAAGTCACTGAAATAAGGCCAAAAAAATAATATTATATATGTGTTCACAAGACTTCTAGGTATTGGAGGTTGTAGACTAGAGTTTTTTCTTCAAAATTATGTCAAAACTATCCTGCCTACTTGTTCATTTAAAACAATATATTGATTTAGTTTTTGTAAGACACTTTTTGTCAAGAAACACAGTATGCATGGAGGCGTGAATCATCATGAATAATGGGTGATTTACACCTGAGAAGACAAAATAATCGCATAAAAGACCTCTAATGAGCTGCATAATAATGAGGCCTTTCAGTCAGGTAGGCTGTGAAAAAAAAAACCCTGTGGTCATGTCTCAAGCATGGTGTATACAAACATACAGAAAAAACAGCAATACTGTGAAATATTATTACAATTTATAAAATAAATGGTATTCTATTATATGCTTTAAAATATAATGTATTTCTGTGATGCAAAGTGTCTGAATAATTATGTTACCTCTATGGCATTTCATATAGGCTTTTAGCTTAAAAGCATGCACAAAAATATTGATGGATTCTCATGTTTATGTCAATTTTCTATACAGAGGAGCAATATTTATTCAATATTTATTGTCATCACTGTGAGCGCTGGATACTGTGTTTTCAATTCATACTTGCAGCCTGAGGGCGCTCTGTGCACATTTAGTCCACAAATTAATCTAAAGAAGAATAGGCCATGTGACAATCCAGGAACTAACAGGCTTCCAGAGATCGCTAACTATGGCTATTCAAAACACTTTTGAAGACAATAAATACACGACTGAGACAATGTATACATGTATTGCCTCAGAATTTGTGTCTGAATAGCGCTGGCTCTGTGGGCTTGGCCGATTTAAACCCTGACATTTCAACGTTTTTTTAGACATAAGTCTCATTTTTGTGTGATTAGTATTCACTAAGTTACAGTTCATTTTCTGAGAACTATCAGATTGGACTTCGTTCAGAGGGTGACGACAGATCACGCATCTGTCACAGACACGCCAGGCTCCACCTCACCACAGTACCCACGCACTCAATCACCAGCTTATTAATCACCGCCACCTGCACCTCATTCACTCTGCAATCACCAGCACTACAAAGCCACCACTCTCACACACACTCACTGTCCGGTCTCGTTTGCACTACGCCATGTATATGCTTACCTTAAGGACTCCCCTTCAACATACTTACCTGCTCCAGCGATCTCCTTCATCTCCTTCGTCTCCTGGTCCCTTCGTGTGCTTACCCTTCTGTGTGTGTGAGTGTCTCCAACGTCTCCCTCCATCTCAGCTCAACTCCTGGATCCACAAACCACACAAGGACAGTATTACTTTATATTCATCTCTCAAGAACCTGATAACAGCCATTATCACTCTGTGTACCACATATTGTTCCAATAAACTCACCTGGATTGCTGTTATCTCTGCCTCCGTGTCTATATCATAACAGAAGACCGGACCATAACAACTAACGGCATGAGTACAAACGATCCATTCCAGGAACTCGTGGACGTGCTGCGTCGAGCACTCACACCACAGCCCTCAACATCGTCATCCCACTACACGGCTGTCTCCGCACCCACCAGCACCACTCCTTCACCTGCATTCACCGCCAGTCCCATGGCCAAACCGGCGCCCTACTCTGGATCGGCGGAGGAATGCAGCGGATTTCTTCTCCAATGTGAGCTGGTCCTGGAGATGCAGCCGCACCTCTACACCACAGACACGGCTAAAATAGCGTTCATTATTTCACAACTGCAAGGGAAGGCTCTGCAATGGGCAGATTCGTTGTGGACCCAGAAAGGCCCAGTCGTCCAATCCTATTCGGCGTTCGTCTCCCACTTCCGGGAAGTATTCGGGAAACCTCTGACTGATTCCTCGACTGGTGAGAAACTTTATAATCTAAAGCAAAGAAACCTATCTGTTAACGAATATGCCTTGCAGTTTCGAACGCTAGCCGCCACCAGCGGATGGAACGAGCAAGCCCTCATCACCACGTTCCGTCAGGGGCTGGAACCCTCCGTGCGGCTGCATCTCGCTGCATACGAGGACTCCATGGGACTAGAACGCTTCATCCAACTCGCCATCCGCGTGGGGTCCCGTATGCAGTCGTGCATTCAAGAACACCAGGGCCAGTCATCCACCACTAACCTCCTCCGTCGGTCCGAACCCGTCAGCTCCCCAGAACCAGCCAACGAACCCATGCAAATTGATCACTCTCGTCTCACCCCTAACGAAAGACAAAGAAGGCTGGCCCTGAATCTCTGTCTCTATTGCGGAACAATGGGGCATAATCTCTCCACATGCCCAATCCGTCCTCCTCGACCCGTGGTGAGTGCAATATTTCCCTCCATTCAGAAAATGAAACCACTCACTACAACTGTAACCCTTACTGCTGCTAACATCTCTGTTCCAGTGGTGGCGCTCCTTGATTCAGGGTCAGCCGGAAACTTCATCTCAGGCACCCTCTGTAGACAACTCAACCTTAAGATCTCTCCTTCACCGACGAGCTATCAAATCCACTCCATCACGGGCAAACCCCTAAGCCGCAGACACATCCGTCACTGCGTGGGTCCACTACAACTCAGCATCGGTATCCTGCACACTGAACACATCCATTTGCTGGTTCTGGAGGAATCCACCGCTGACGTGGTTCTAGGGCGCCCGTGGCTGGAACAACACAACCCCAACATCTCCTGGCGCACGGGCGAAGTCCTGAAGTGGGGCGATCACTGCTTCCCAGACTGCTTCCCAGCGCTTCCTGTTCCAAAACCTCCACTCTCCAAGTCTCTTCTCGTGAATGCCACGTCCATCGAGAGCCCTGTTGAGAAGCGCTCCGTGGATGTTCCCCCTGACTACGCCCCCTTCAGCGACGTCTTCTGCCCGCAACGCGCCTCCAAGCTTCCTCCACACCGGCCATGGGACTGCGCCATCGATCTGCTGCCGGGTGAACCAGTGCCCAGGGGACGCATATACCCCCTGTCCATACCGGAGGAGAAGGCCATGGAGGAATACATCAAGGAGGCACTCGAACAAGGTTACATCCGCCCGTCTACTTCCCCTGCTGCTTCAAGCTTCTTCTTCGTGGCAAAGAAGGACGGAGGCTTGAGGCCCTGCATCGATTACCGTGCACTCAACAAGATCACCATCAAGTTCCGATATCCACTTCCCCTCGTCCCAGCGGCCCTGGAACATCTCCGCGGTGCCACTGTGTTCACCAAGTTGGACCTCCGCAGCGCGTATAACCTCATCCGGATACGTGAGGGGGACGAGTGGAAGACCGCCTTCGTCACGCCCACTGGACACTACGAGTACCTCGTGATGCCGTATGGCCTGGTCAACGCCCCTCCGTATTCCAGGATTTCATCCACGAGGTGCTCCGGGAGTTTCTCCATAAGTCCGTTCTGGTTTATATAGATGACATCCTCATCTACTCCCGGAGCTTGGCAGAACATCGCCACCACGTTGCGGAGGTCCTCCAGCGCTTACGGCAGTTCCATCTCTTCCTCAAGGCTGAAAAATGCTCATTCCACCAACCCTCCGTCCAGTTCCTGGGGTACGTGATTGATCACAGTGGCATCCGGATGGACGAGGGGAAGGTCTCCGCCATACAGTCCTGGCCCACTCCTACCACCATCAAAGAACTCCAAAGATTCCTAGGTTTCTCCAATTTCTATCGCCGGTTCATCAAAAACTACAGCACAATCGTCAGTCCACTCACCAACCTCCTCCGTCACCAGCCCAAGTCTCTGTCCTGGTCTCCATTAGCCACCGACGCCTTTGAGACCCTGAAGAAGGCCTTCACCACCGCTCCCCTCCTCGTCCACCCTAACCCGGACCTCCCGTTCATAGTAGAGGTGGACGCATCTACCACCGGAGTGGGAGCGGTCCTTTCACAGCAGCAGGGGACACCAAGTAGACTCCATCCATGCGCCTTCTTCTCCCGCAAGCTCAACCCGGCGGAGGTCAACTACGACATCGGTGACCGCGAACTCCTGGCCGTCAAGCTTGCCCTTGAGGAGTGGAGGCATTGGTTGGAGGGAGCTACTCACCCATTTCAAGTCCTCACTGATCACAAGAACCTCGAATATCTGAAGGCCGCAAAGAGACTCAACCCTCGCCAAGCTCGCTGGGCTATGTTCTTCTCTAGATTCAACTTCTCCATCTCCTACCGTCCTGGTTCTAAGAATACGAAGGCTGACGCCTTATCTCGCCTCTATGCTCCTGAGGAAAAGCCCGAAAAACCTGATACTATTCTGCCGGAGTCCATCTTCGTGAGCCCCATCCAGTGGTCCGAAGAAACCATTCCCTCCGCCAATGCCTCCACACGCACTCCGCCGGGTTGCCCACCGGGCTTGCAGTACATCACACGGGCACGTCGCACTCCACTCCTGCACAACGTTCACTCTTCACTTGGCACTGGTCACCCGGGGGTCAAGGAGACCCTCTCGTTGCTCAAACAACGCTTCTGGTGGCCCAACATGGCCAACGACGTCAGGAGGTACGTGCAGGGCTGCAGGGAGTGTGCCATCTCCAAGAGCCCACGCCATCTTCCCACCGGCAAGCTCTTTCCTCTGCCCGTTCCTGAGAGACCCTGGTCACACCTGGGAGTGGACTTCGTCACCGATCTCCCCGAGTCTGACGGTCACACATGCATCCTGGTGGTGGTGGACCGCTTCTCAAAGTCCTGCCGTCTGATACCCCTGGAGGGTCTACCTACCGCCATGGCCACCGCAGAACTAATGTTTAATCATGTTTTTCGCTATTATGGATTACCTGAAGACATCGTCTCCGACAGAGGACCCCAGTTTGTCTCACACGTCTGGAAAGCCTTCTTCTCCCTCCTGGGTGTGACCGTCAGCCTATCGTCTGGATACCATCCTCAGTCGAACGGGCAGACGGAACGAAAGATCCAGGAGATCGGCCGCTTCCTGCGTACCTTCTGTCACGGCCACCAGAACTCCTGGAACCAGTACCTGGGTTGGGCCGAGTACGCACAAAACTCTCTCCGCCAAGCCTCAACGGGACTAACACCCTTCCAGTGCGTACTCGGCTACCAACCCCCGATGTTCCCCTGGGACGGGGAACCCTCCAACGTTCCGGCAGTCGACTACTGGTTCCGGGAGAGCGAGAGGGTGTGGGACTCAGCTCACCACCAGCTGCAGAGGGCCCTGCGCAGACGCAAGATGGCAGCCGACCTTCGACGCTCCGAGGCTCCTGTCTACCAGCCGGGGCAGAAGGTCTGGCTGTCCACCCGGGACATCAGGATGCGTCTGCCCTGCAAAAAGCTGAGTCCCCGCTTCATTGGCCCGTTCACCATCCTTCGGCAGATCAACCCCGTCACCTATCGTCTCCAACTCCCGGCACAGTATAGTAGAATCCATCCTACATTTCACGTGTCTCTACTCAAACCTCACCACCCTTCTGTTGTTCCCTCCACAGCGCGTGACGTGGGAGCCGCCGAGCCCCCCTTCCACTTCTCCTAGAGGACGGCACAGCCTACGTGGTCCACGAGATCTTGGATTCCCGGCGCCGTGGTGGTAAACTCGAGTACCTCGTGGACTGGGAGGACTATGGTCCCGAAGAACGCTCATGGGTTCCCAGGAATGATATCCTTGATCCTCTTCTGTTACAGAACTTCCATACCAACCATCCAGACAGACCTGCCCCGCGACCCAGGGGAAGACCACCACGACGTCGGGGTCCGCGGCCCTCAGGAGCGGGCCGTGGGAGGGGGGGTACTGTCACAGACACGCCAGGCTCCACCTCACCACAGTACCCACGCACTCAATCACCAGCTTATTAATCACCGCCACCTGCACCTCATTCACTCTGCA
The DNA here is from genome assembly GCF_024489055.1 of Chanodichthys erythropterus. Lineage (NCBI taxonomy): Eukaryota > Metazoa > Chordata > Actinopteri > Cypriniformes > Xenocyprididae > Chanodichthys > Chanodichthys erythropterus. Next base: position 10,225,697 of record NC_090222.1, read on the forward strand.
ATCACCAGCACTACAAAGCCACCACTCTCACACACACTCACTGTCCGGTCTCGTTTGCACTACGCCATGTATATGCTTACCTTAAGGACTCCCCTTCAACATACTTACCTGCTCCAGCGATCTCCTTCATCTCCTTCGTCTCCTGGTCCCTTCGTGTGCTTACCCTTCTGTGTGTGTGAGTGTCTCCAACGTCTCCCTCCATCTCAGCTCAACTCCTGGATCCACAAACCACACAAGGACAGTATTACTTTATATTCATCTCTCAAGAACCTGATAACAGCCATTATCACTCTGTGTACCACATATTGTTCCAATAAACTCACCTGGATTGCTGTTATCTCTGCCTCCGTGTCTATATCATAACAGCATCATGTTCGTTTTCTTTATTTTGCAAAAAGCACAACATTTTGTTTTTAGTCTGAGTTTATAAAAATAAAAGAAGATATTTTATAGTTTCAAATGATATATTACTTATGTCTCTGTGACAAAAAATGACAGAGTATTTTACTGTCTGTTTTGCTGCAATGTGAAAAAAAATATCGCAAAAGGCGCCAGCGCGTTACCCGACTCCAGAGAGTTAAATAGGGCTCTACACAGGTGAAATCATCAACAGTGAGAGTTCTTGCCAGTGGTTGCCCCCTGGTCATGGCAGGAGTATGACTCCTAGTGGTTGGAGGAAGTATTGCTGGCTAGAGTCTTACAGTCAGCTACTGCCAAATGTCTCTCAGTGGGTTATGAATACTGTAAGAAAAGCCTACAGGATTCAGTTTGCTTTCTGTTTAACAATGTCATAGCTATGGTGGTATGACAGGAATCTTTACCCACACTGGTGCCAATAGGCATATTGATTGAATATGAGGGGATGTCCTGGAGTCCAGTTCTCCATGAGCCCGCTCCAGCTCTCCACGAGTCAGCTCCAGTTCTCCACAAGTCAGCTCCAGTTCTCCACGAGCCAGCTTCAGTTCTCCACGAGCTAGCTCCAGTTCTCCACGAGCCAGCTCCAGTTCTCCACGAGCATGCTCCAATCCTCCACGAGCCCGCTCTAGTCCTCCACGAGCACAATTCAGTATTCCACGAGCCCGCTCCAGTGCCAGAGTCATCTCCAGACTCTGCACCAGAGCCCAAATCAGCTCCAGATTCTGCAACAGAGCACGAGTCAGCTCCAGACTTTGCACCAGAGCCTGAGTCAGTTCCAGACTCCGCTCCAGCCCACGAGCTAGCTTCAAACTCCGCTCCAGCCAACGAGCCCGCTTCAAACTCTTCTCCAGCCCACGAGCCTGCTCTAACCCATGAGCCCGCTACTACCACCACCGAATTGCTCTGGTGTTACCAGAGGCCGTAATATGTTGTCCTGGCTTCCCTGGCTGTTTTCCCAAAAGTCGTCCTTGGGTGCTGAATCTTGGAGCAGTTCTAACACGTCACTGTCTATTGGTGAGCTCTGTGGGCAGGGCTTAGTCAGGATTGTGTCCGTGAGCAGTGGTTGTTGTGGCTGCGTGGTTTTATCATTGACCTTGTGGGATGTGTCAACCGCATGTCCATTCAGGTGCTGAAATGAAGTCCTGTGGTCAGTTGTACTCTGTCCAGGTGTGTTTGTGTCATTCTGGTTGAGTCGATTTTGCACACACTGCTGAAGGACGATGGAGGCAGAAGTAGATATTGTCCTTTAGCACTCTTGAGCCCAATTTGTTTGGGTGTAGGCCATCATGTGTGAACATTTGTCTCTGACTGCAGAAAAGATTGAAATTGTTGATGAAATTCAGTCCCTTTAAGTTGCAGTTTTTTTGCAGCCATGTGTTAAGCCCAAGCAACCGTGTAAATAGATTTGTTCTTCTTGCTGGGATTGGTCCACTGATGAATGACTGAACTTTTAGTCTTCTAAGCATTTCAAAAAGTTCATTGAAATTGCTTTTAAGGAGTTCTGACTGCTCCTTCTGAATATCATTCTTCCCCACATGAATGATTAGTCGATTTGCAGTCTTATATTTCATCAGAATGCTCTTAAGTTCCCTGTTTACATCAGAAACTGTTGGTTGTGGAAGGCAGCATGTAGTTGTATCTCTGCTGCTAATGTTTCTGATAATAGAGTCACCCACTATCAGAGTCCTGGGCTCGGCTGCTCTAAGAGCTGAGTGCCGCTCTCTGCTCGAACTTGAGTGGCAGTTAGCATCGGTGTTAGCTGTTGGCTGAATTGATCTGTGTCCGATCATGTTTGGGGATTCCTCATCCAAATTCATCACGTCTGGAGATTCCTCACCCACATTCATTAACACTTCAAATCTGTTTTCCAGAGGAGTCATATTATTTCTAATCCTTTTGGATGTAGGCAGCTGTGTTTTCCCTTCTCCGGAATGTAAGCTGATGGCTGCCATCAGTGGGAGGCTGGTTGGATAAAAATTCCCGTTTTTTGTAGCAGTTCTTCCAGTTAAAAAGTTTGTTGGTGCCAAGATTTGTTGTTTGAGCACTGTGTTGATTTTCTGTAGTTAAAATTAGGAGATAAAATATAAAAGCAATAGAGCAAAGCGCGGAGCTGTAAGCAAGAGCATCTGAACAGTAGCGAGTTGCATGTATCATAATTACTTATTTGCAGTAATGACGAATTAAATTGGCTAATTATTTGACCAATCATGGCAATACACAAATGTATTTAAACTGTATGTCCAAAACACATTTATGACTCATTAAGAGACTACATACAACACTTTTGGACCATGTGCCTGGTACACCAACCTTTTTTTTGTCATTAAACTAGCAAAACATGCCCTAAGTGCACCTGCGCCATGCGCTTCAGACCATGTGCTTAGATTGTTCAAATATGGCCCTTTGTATCATAGCTGGTCAGCCCGTGGTCTTGCAGTGAGCCAGTGGTCTGCATCTGTTATGTCCGTTATGTGATTTGAGGGTCTACGTCTACCGCTCAGGCAAGTGGCATGAGCCCTCTTAGCTTCTGGTCTGCTTTGGAGGTCGCAATAGAGTGAATGTGATCACCAAGCAGTGTATCTTGCATTTAATCATGGACATGATCTCCCTCTCCTATGAGGCGCGCGGAATGGCTTAGCCCCTAGAGAGTTAGGGCCCACTCCACTAGGAGTGTTGTGTCTTTCAAAGCTCTTGCTAGGGGTGCATCCTTGCAAGATGTTTGTGCTGTGGCAGGATGGTCCTCTCCACACACATTTATCAAATTTTATATTCTGGACACGGATTCAACCCCAGGGTCTCAAGTCCTGCAGGGCTGATCCTGTCTCAAAAGACTTTCAACAACTGTCTGTTCAGATACAGAGCCTTTGCTTGGCAGCTGTAGCTGACAGTCATTGACTTTTTTTGTTTGTTTGTTTTTTACATTGTAGATAAGGCTCAGGTTTGGCTCAGTTTTGGAGTTTCTGGTTTACTTAAGGCTGAAAATCGGTACAACACTAAAACCTATTTAGGCCCAGTGCAGGGCCAGTTATGGGTTAGTAATCAGCTGAGACTTGGGCCATGGCCCTTGTCTTTAATCAAGATCTGGGCCGTCTTTTTTTGCAGTTTGTGGGCCGTGGGAAAGGAGCAGTATGGGCCGGAGCTAGGCCAGAAAAAAAATTGCTATGTGGGTTACTAGTGATTCATTTTGTTAATTTTCATGTTGATTAAACAGCAGTGATGAAGAATCAACATCATAGTGTAACCTTGATTCAATAACATTACCATTACCAAGAAGACATACACTATAGCATTGGAAAACAATAATCTTGTTGTTTAGTGACTTAAATGCCATTATGAACAGTAAACTGAATTTAAGATAAGATTAAAAAGCAGGAAGTTATTTGAGGAATTATGCTCAGATTATACAGTTGTAAAAAAAAAATATATGTCTCTAACCTGCTCACAAGATATATGTGGATTGTTAAAAATTTTTACCGAATAGTTTTCACAATGAAGTAGATGATAACAGCCAGACCTATACATCCGCACAGAGACCCGATCACAATCGCTGTGATTTCACCTGAGACAGAGACAAAATGTTACATTTCTCACCAGAACTGTAATAATTGAGCAAAATTTGGCATAAATATATTTTTTGAGAGCTGACTGAAAAGATAAAAACAACATTTTAACAAATAATAATGAATGTTTAGACAATAATAGTTAATATAATAATATAATATAAAATGTTTCTCACCTGCAGTATAAATTTTAACTGAGACTGGGGAGAGGAACAGTGAAACAAAGACGAATTAGATACAGCTCAAGCACAATGCTAATTTTTTAAAGAAATATTCATATCTTTTCAATGACAAACCTATTCTGTCATCATTTACTCATCCATATGTTATAACAAAATGGTATGCTGTTATTTTGGTGGAACATAAAATGGCAAATTTTTGAAGAATCTTTAAGTTGCTCTTTTCTATGCAAATACTGTTCATAGTATGTCAGGTTTAAAAAGGAAAAGACTCCAGAATCAGTCTGTAAATTCCAAGTCTTTGCGATTCATATAATAGCACTGTGTGTGAAACAAACTGAAATTTAAGTTGTAAGTTCACTTATAATTTCACATAGTTTGACATTGTTGAAACCAAACATTGTAGGTTCCTGCATGTGCTATAGCAGAATGTGGCACTCCAGTAGATATATGCAGAATAGTGTCACAGGTTTCAGTATATCTAACAAACAGAGGAGTGATGCAGAATGAACAAAGAGATACTATGTTTAATAATCACAGAGAGCGACAGCACACTAGACATAAGGTTAACATGAGACCATGAACTGAGGATAACTGAGGGCTTAAATGCACAAGGAATGTGTGGCGAGGGGGGCGTGGTTCAGCGAGGTCTGCGGCGGGAGAGAGCATCGGGAGATCTTTGGTGAGTGAGCGAGTTAAATGTAAATCACGAACACCTGTTTCTCATTTCAGTAATTGGCGCGGAGACAGGTTAAAACGCCGCGAGAAGCAGGAGTCGGGGAGAGAGAGGGGAACTGCTGACTGAGCAGCTGGTGCACGACTAACTGGAGTGAAGCCCATTGTGGATTGTACAGCCGTGACCAGGAGTGAAGCCCTTTGTGGATTGTATATGCCGTGACTGGAGTGAAGCCCTTTGTGGATTATTTTATTTGCTGTTGTGCCTTGCACAGTTTTTGTTGGACGTTTCTAATTCTTGAAATAAAGCTCAGTCAGCAGTTGAACGCCGACCCTGTCCCCTTCCTTCCTACACATAAGAACATTAGTTGTATTACACTGGTGCCGAAACCCGGGAAGGAAGCTGGGTGGCCGCTGCCATGCAATCTTCGTCCTCCCCGTCGACATTTGCGGAAGTCATCGCGTCCCTCGCGGTCCTGCATCAGGAACAACATCGAGCCCTGCTGGACCTGCGCACCGACCAAGAACGTCGCTTCCAAGCCATCGTGCAGGCCCAGCAGGAGGACCGCGAGAGGTTCCGGAGCTGGATTGACCGGGAGGTTCACCAGGAGACCATCGGGCAGCCGGCGGCGCCTACCCACCTGCCATTGAACAAAATGGGGCCGTCGGACGACCCCGAGGCCTTCCTCGATTTGTTTGAGCGGTCAGCCGAGGCAAGTGGCTGGCCGCGGGACCAATGGGCCATGAGGCTGGTCCCCCTCCTCTCGGGGGAATCGCAGGTGGCGGCGCAGCAGCTGCCAGCAGAGAACCTCCTGGTCTTTGACGACCTTCGGCGGGCCATCGTTCAGCGGGTCGGCCGGACCCCAGAGCAACATCGTCAACGCTTCCGCTCCCTGGACCTGGGTGAGTCCGGCCGGCCCTTCGTGTTGGCCCAACAGCTCCGGGACTCGTGCCGCAAATGGCTACTGGCTGAGGGAAGCGACGTGGACCGGATTATCGATCGTGTGGTACTGGAGCAGTTTATTACTCGGCTCCCCAAGAAAACAGCCGAGTGGGTCCAGTGCCACCGCCCCACGTCGCTGGACTCAGCCATCGAACTGGCGGAGGACCACATGGTGGCGTGCCAAGGGGTCGGCGAACCCCTACCATCCGCCTCTCTCTCTCCTTCTTTTAATCCCCCTCTCTCTCTAAACCTGTCCCTCTACCCAGGTCTCGTCCGCCCGGCCCACCACGTGTTCCGCCCCGGGGGCAGGGCGGAACGGAACAGGGCCCGTATTATGGACCAAGAGGGGCGGGACTCCCTGCTGCCGGGCCGGACTCCGCTCCTGCTTCTCCCCTCTCTCCTGCCACAAGAGCGGCGGGCAGGTCTGGGCCGGCCTGTTGGCGTTGCGGGGACCCGGAGCACTTTGTGGACAGGTGTCCAGTGATGGAGGTTGGGACGTTGATCCGGGTCCCGGACGATCCGCAGGCTGCCCCCGGTCAAGCTGGTGAGTACCAAATACCTGTGAGTGTCAAGGGGGGTACCTATCAGGCTTTGGTGGACTCAGGATGTAACCAAACCTCAGTGCATCAAAGCCTGATTTCGTCCGGGGCATTGGATACAGGCCGCTTGGTTAAGGTGAGGTGTGTGCACGGGGATGTGGTGAAATATCCGTTAGTGCTCGTCATTATTCAATTTAGGGGTCAAAAGCATAGTGTGGAGGTGGCAGTTAATCCGCACCTCCGGCATCCGATAATTTTGGGGACGAATTGGCCAGCATTTAATAAATTATTGTGGTGTTTATGCTCGGATGCCTCTTGGGGGGAAAAATCGCGGGATAAGGAGGTGCGAGTGCAGGCGGGAGAGACTGATCAGGGACCGGTGAGTTCAGCTTCAGGGGAACAGAGCGAAATTGGAAGACTTATTCTTTCGGATCGCGATGACCTTCCCCTGGAACAGTCTCACGATGAGACGCTAAAAAACGCGTTTGAAAAGGTCAGCACCATCGATGGTCAGCCTCTCCAGCCTGGGCGTCCACTTTCTTATCCGTATTTTGCGATCATAAAAGATAGGTTGTATCGAGTGACCCAAGACACTCAGACAAAAGAAGATACAACCCAATTATTAGTTCCAAGGAGCCGCAGGGAAATGCTTTTCCACGCGGCTCATTCTAATCCGATGGCTGGGCATTTAGGACAAACGGCAACACTAAATCGTCTCATGACCCGATTCTTTTGGCCGGGCATTCACGAGAATGTGCGCAGGTGGTGCGCGTCTTGTCGGGAATGTCAGTTGGTTAACCCACCGGCCACCCCAAAAGCGCCGTTGCGCCCCCTCCCATTAATGCAGGTCCCCTTCGAAAGAATTGGTATGGACCTCATCGGGCCATTAGAGCGATCAGCAAGAGGGCATCGCTTTGCATTAGTCATTGTGGATTATGCAACGCGATATCCTGAAGCAGTGCCACTCCGCAACATTTCTGCTAAGAGTGTTGCGGATGCACTGTTTAGTTTAATCTCCCGAGTGGGGGTTCCGAAAGAAATCCTCACTGATCAAGGCACGGCGTTTATGTCACGCACGTTACGCGAACTTTACGAATTGTTGGGCATTAAATCCGTGCGTACCAGCGTCTTTCACCCACAAACGGACGGCCTGGTCGAACGGTTTAATCGCACGCTTAAATCCATGATTCGTAAATTCGTTCAAGAGGACGCCAAAAATTGGGATAAGTGGTTAGAACCTCTGTTATTTGCAGTGCGAGAGGTCCCGCAAGCCTCCACGGGGTTTTCCCCCTTCGAGCTTCTCTTTGGACGCCAGCCCCGGGGGGTATTAGACGTCCTAAGAGAGACTTGGGAGGACGGACCATCTCAGGCCAAAAATGAAATTCAGTATGTGCTGGACTTGAGAGCAAAACTCCACACGTTGGGGCGGCTGTCTATGGAGAATTTGTTACAAGCCCAGCACAGACAGAGCCAGCTGTATAACAGGGGAGCTAACTTGCACAAATTTTCACCGGGAGATAAAGTACTTGTATTGCTTCCCACTTCAAGCTCGAAATTACTTGCAAAGTGGCAAGGACCGTTTGTGGTGACACGGCAAGTCGGTGAGCTCGATTATGAGGTTGTGCGTTCCGATAGGAGAGGAGCACGTCAGATTTACCACCTCAATCTCCTTAAAAAATGGAATGAGGCGGAATCAGTGATGCTGGCGACGGTGATTAGCGGAGAGGATGATCTCGGGCCAGAGGCGAATGTCAAAAAACAGTCCCTCGCTCTGGCCCCAGGGGGAGATCACCTCTCGCCCTCACAGCTCACTGATTTATCCAAGTTACAAGCAGAGTTTGCAGACGTGTTTTCTCCCCTACCGGGCCGTACAAACCTCATTCAGCACCACATCGAGACAGAGCCGGGCGTGGTGGTTCGCAGCCGGCCGTATAGATTGCCTGAACACAAGAAAAATGTAGTTCAGGCAGAATTAGAAGCTATGCTTGAAATGGGAGTAATAGAAGAGTCCAGCAGTAACTGGGCGAGCCCGATAGTTTTGGTTCCCAAGACGGACGGTTCAGTTCGGTTCTGTGTGGACTATCGCAAGGTGAACGCAGTGTCGAAATTCGACGCGTATCCAATGCCTCGGGTGGACGAGTTGCTTGACCGGCTAGGTACGGCTCGATTTTATTCAACACTGGACTTAACGAAAGGGTATTGGCAGATCCCCTTGTCGCCATTATCCAAAGAAAAGACGGCTTTCACGACGCCGTTTGGATTACACCAATTCGTCACCCTTCCGTTCGGGTTGTTCGGGGCACCGGCTACCTTTCAGCGTCTCATGGATAAAATTTTGCGGCCCCATGGTGCATATGCTGCTGCCTATCTGGACGATATTATTATCTTCAGTAATGACTGGCAGCGGCATATGCAGCATTTGAGGGCCGTCCTGAGATCGCTGAGGGGAGCCGGGCTCACGGCCAACCCGAAGAAGTGTGCGATTGGGCGCGTGGAAGTAAGGTATCTGGGCTTCCACTTGGGGCATGGACAGGTGCGTCCCCAAATTGATAAGACGGCAGCGATTGCGACCTGTCCGCGCCCCAAGACCAAAAAGGAGGTTAGACAGTTCCTCGGGCTGGCGGGATATTATAGGAGGTTTGTTCCTAATTATTCGGCCCTCACCAGCTCGTTGACTGATCTAACCAAAAAGGATGCGCCAGATACGGTCCAGTGGACGGAGCTGTGCCAGCAGGCCTTCACCCAGGTGAAGGCTGCTCTATGTGGCGGGCCATTGCTTCACTCTCCTGATTTTTCTCTCCCTTTTCTGTTGCAGACTGACGCGTCGGACAGGGGGCTGGGTGCTGTCCTGTCCCAGGAGATAGAGGGTGAGGAACGGCCGGTGCTGTACATTAGCCGTAAGCTCTCAAAGAGAGAAGCTAAGTACAGCACCGTTGAGAAAGAGTGTTTGGCTATTAGATGGGCCATCCTCACCCTCCGCTATTATCTCCTGGGATGGGAATTCACTCTCTGTTCGGACCACGCTCCCCTGCAGTGGCTCCACCGCATGAAGGATACCAATGCGCGGATCACTCGTTGGTATCTGGCATTACAGCCTTTTAAGTTCAAGGTGGTCCACAGGCCGGGTGTTCAGATGGCTGTGGCCGATTTCCTCTCCAGAAATGGGGGGGGGGGCTGTAGGCCAGACGGCTCCCCGGCCTGAGTCGGGCGGTGGGGGTATGTGGCGAGGGGGGCGTGGTTCAGCGAGGTCTGCGGCGGGAGAGAGCATCGGGAGATCTTTGGTGAGTGAGCGAGTTAAATGTAAATCACGAACACCTGTTTCTCATTTCAGTAATTGGCGCGGAGACAGGTTAAAATGCCGCGAGAAGCAGGAGTCGGGGAGAGAGAGGGGAACTGCTGACTGAGCAGCTGGTGCACGACTAACTGGAGTGAAGCCCATTGTGGATTGTACAGCCGTGACCAGGAGTGAAGCCCTTTGTGGATTGTATATGCCGTGACTGGAGTGAAGCCCTTTGTGGATTATTTTATTTGCTGTTGTGCCTTGCACAGTTTTTGTTGGATGTTTCTAATTCTTGAAATAAAGCTCAGTCAGCAGTTGAACGCCGACCCTGTCCCCTTCCTTCCTACACATAAGAACATTAGTTGTATTACAGAATGATAATAAACAGAACAGGGATCATGTGTTTACTCTGTACTCATGTGTTTACTCTGTACTCTTTACTATGTTGCTTTTCACTCTGTACATGCTGCCCTTAGGAGAGATAATTAGGAAGCATGGTGTTAGTTTTCACTGCTACGCTGACGATACTCAGCTCTATATTTCCTCGCGCCCTGACGAAGCCTACAAATTCACAAAACTAACAGAATGCATAGCTGACATTAAAAACTGGATGACAAGAAATTTCTTATTATTAAATTCAGAAAAAACTGATATCCTAATCTTTGGACCAAAAACTTCCTCACGAAAAAACCTTGAATACTCTCTAACATTTGACGGGTGCTCCATTAAACCTTCGTCCTCAGTTAGGAACCTGGGTGTGCTCTTTGATACTGTTACGAATGCGCAGGCATGAATCCAAATGCAAGCACCAACGTTTAATAACAAAAGGTAATCCATTCACAGACAGCTGACGAGAGCAACGACAAGAACATACTCACAAACGCATCGACCAACAAACAACAAATGAAGCATAAAGGTTTAAATAGACACGTTAACAATGGGCTGATAAGGGACGGGTGTTGGTGATATGATGTCATGGTAACTAATGAGGGTAACTATAGCGACACACAAGGTACAGGCAAAACAGAAACCAAAACACAGGAAATAAAGATTGAAACAAAGAAAACCGATTACACTTCAACAGAAAAGTCCTACAAAACACAAAACACCGGGATCCTGACATAGCCCCCCCTCAAAGGTGCGGCTTCCAGACGCACCTACAAACAAAAGATCCAGGAGAGCTGTGGAGCGGAGGCAAACTCCGAGGCGAGACGGAGGGCCTGGACCATGGAGTTGAGGAAGGACCAGAAACACAAGTGTCAAAGGGAGCCGAAGCAAAACAGGCAGTAAAGGTGGCCGGAGCGGCGCCAGCTGAGTAGGCGGCCAAGATGGCACAGACCGGACCAAGTGCGTAGTGACCAGCAGGCCTGGACTTGAGTGCGTAGCGACCGGCGGGCCTGAAATTGAGTGCATAGCGACCGGCGGGCCTGGACTTGAGTGCGTAGCGACCGGCGGGCCTGGACTTGAGTGCGTAGCGACCGGCGGGCCTGGACTTGAGTGCGTAGCGACCGGCGGGCCTGGACTTGAGTGCGTAGCGACCGGCGGGCCTGGACTTGAGTGCGTAGCGACCGGCGGGCCTGGACTTGAGTGCGTAGCGACCGGCGGGCCTGGACTTGAGTGCGTAGCGACCGGCGGGCCTGGACTTGAGTGCGTAGCGACCGGCGGGCCTGGACTTGAGTGCGTAGCGACCGGCGGGCCTGGACTTGAGTGCGTAGCGACCGGCGGGCCTGGACTTGAGTGCGTAGCGACCGGCGGGCCTGGACTTGAGTGCGTAGCGACCGGCGGGCCTGGACTTGAGTGCGTAGCGACCGGCGGGCCTGGACTTGAGTGCGTAGCGACCGGCGGGCCTGGACTTGAGTGCGTAGCGACCGGCGGGCCTGGACTTGAGTGCGTAGCGACCGGCGGGCCTGGACTTGAGTGCGTAGCGACCGGCGGGCCTAGACTTGAGTGCGTAGCGACCGGCGGGCCTGGACTTGAGTGCGTAGCGACCAGCGGGCCTGGACTTGAGTGTGTAGCATCCGGCGGGCCTGGACTTGAATGCAAAACAGCCAGTGTGGGAAGTCAACGGTGGGTCGTTCACACTAGACAGCAACCCTCTCCACTCCCGGACAGCTTCACAAACGTGCCGTGTCTCTGGGCGATCAGCGGAGACAGGACGTGGCTCTGGGCGATCAGCGATGACAAGACGTGGCTCTGGGCGATCAGCGGAGACAGGACGTGGCTCTGGGCGATCAGCGAAGGCGTGACGTTGCTCTGGGCGATCAGCGTCGACGTGACATTGCTCTGGGCGATCAGCGAAGGCGTGACGTTGCTCTGGGCGATCAGCGTCGACGTGACATTGCTCTGGGTGATCAGCGAAGGCGTGACGTTGCTCTGGGCGATCAGCGGCGACGTGACATTGCTCTGGGTGATCAGCGAAGGCGTGACATTGCTCTGGGTGATCAGCGAAGGCGTGACGTTGCTCTGGGTGATCAGCGGCCACGTGACATTGCTCTTCCACGACCCCGACAGTAAATGCCGAGCCGCTCAACCGTAATGCCAAGTCAATATAATATTCAAGAGTCCAGCTAGGGTGATGCAATGGCACAAAAGATTTGAGTGACTCAGATAACCCTCCTCGAAAGAATATCATTAAGCATAAATTGTCCATACGAGTCAAGTGAGCCACCTCTACAAAGTCCCTCACGTAATCCTCAATAGACAAATCTCCTTGACGGAGACGCAAAATTTGTGCTGCTGGATTCATGGTTTGGTTGGTCGATCTGTTACGAATGCGCAGGCATGAAACAGAGTGAGAATCCAAATGCAAGCACCAACGTTTAATAACAAAAGGTAATCCATTCACAGACAGCTGACGAGAGCAACGACAAGAACATACTCACAAACGCATCGACCAACAAACAACAAATGAAGCATAAAGGTTTAAATAGACACGTTAACAATGGGCTGATAAGGGACAGGTGTTGGTGATATGATGTCATGGTAACTAATGAGGGTAACTATAGCGACACACAAGGTACAGGCATGAACAGTTTGTTCATGCATTCATGACCTCAAGACTAGATTATTGTAACGCTCTACTGGGTGGTTGTTCTGCTCGGCTTTTAAACAGACTACAGTTGGTCCAAAATGCGGCAGCTAGAGTTCTTACTAGAACCAGAAAGTATGACCATATTAGCCCAGTTCTGTCAACATTACATTGGCTCCCTATTAAACATCGTATAGATTTTAAAATCTTGTTAATTACTTATAAAGCTCTAAATGGTTTAGCTGCCCAGTACCTAAGTGAGCTCTTAATGCATTATAGTCCTCCACGTTTATTGCGATCTCAGAATTCAGGCCAGTTGATAATACCCAGAATATCAAAATCAACTGAAGGCGGCAGATTCTTTTCCTATTTAGCACCTAAACTATGGAACAATCTTCCTAGCATTATTTGGGAAGCAGACACACTCTGTCAGTTTAAATCTAGACTAAAAACACATCTCTTTGCTCTTGCATACACATAACACATTATCAATACATTAAAATTTTTCAAATCCGTTAAAGGATTGTTACACTGCAATAATTAGGTCGGCCGGAACCGAGAACATTTCCTATAACACTAGATATACCTGTACATCAGAATAAGAATGGTATCTACGCTAATATCTGTCTCTCTGCTTATCCTGAGGTTTGCCGGGTGCTGGATCCAGGCCGTATCCAGATCAGATGGAGAACCTGTGTCTGGACCTGACTACAACGTAGCCCAGGAGACAATGGGCCTACAGATCCAGTTCTGGCTGCATCTATAATTCAGATTTTTAATCTCCGTATCCGCTTACATATATTTATATATAATCTATTTTTAATCTCTATAATAAAAATGTATAATTCAGATTTTGATCTCCATATCCATTTACAGTGGTGGAAAGAGTACTAAAAATTTTTACTCAAGTACAAGTACTGTTACATTGCTGAAATAATACTCAATTACAAGTAAAAGTACTGGTGTCAAAAAAGTACTCGAGTAAAAGTACAAATTACTCTTCTCAAAAACTACTCAAAGTACTAAAATTACTAGTTACTTTTTAGCTGGCGATATTTAATGAATTGCCCAACAATATTCAATCAATCAGTAGAAAATAGCTACTTTTTAACAAAGCACTTTCACCTTATTCATGAAGTGCATGAAGTAGTCACAATACTGGAATTTCTAACTTCAATACAATACAAATTATCAATATTCAGTATCATTTTAAATACCAATAACATTGATCAATTACCGTTACAATAATCTCACTTAAATATTTGCTCACTCTGTGTATTTGTGTCTTTACAGTAGGGTAACTTTATTGCAATAGCTCACATGCAGCACAAGAAAGCTTGATTTCAAACTGAATTGAATTTACAAAAAAAGACAAGAAAACAGTCAGTAATAAAATAGGAACAAAAACAAATTACCTCAATTCAGCTGGGGTATATGAAATATAACAACACTGAATTTTTATATGCGCTGTATCTTAAAGGGTTAGTTCACCCAAAAATGAAAATTCTGTCATTAATTACTCACTCTCGTGTTGTTCCAAATTCATAAGACCTTCGTTCATCTTCAGAACACAAATTCAGATCTTTTTGATGAAATTTGAGCGCTTTCTGACCCTCCATAGACTGCAATGTTATTACCACTTTTTATGGCCCAGAAAGGTAGTAAAGACATAGTTAAAACAGTCATGTGACAAGAATGGGTCAACCCTAATGTTATGAATCGACCGGAATACTTTTTGTGCACAAAATAAACAAAAAAACCCACTTTATTCAACAATTTATTTTATTCTCTTCCATGTCAGTCTCTGACACTGTTGACATAGTAAACACAGTCAGCTCATTTTATTGGCGGGATTCTGTGTCAGCATCACATGCATGTGCTGTGGTGCTCACACGAACACCGTCAGAGAGTGACACGGAGAGAGGAAATTGTTTAATAAAGTCGTTATTTTTGTTTTTTTGCACACAAAAAGTATTCTGGTCGCTTTATAACATTAAGGTTGAACCACTGTAGTCACATGGGCTATTTTAACAATGTCTTTACTATCTTTCTGGGCCTGCAAAAGTTGCAATTGCGTTGCAGTCTGGGGTCAGAAAGCGGATTTTATCAAAAATATCTTCATTTGTGTTCTGAAGATGAATTAAGGTCTTACGGGTTTGAAATGACATGAGGGTGAGTAATTAATGACAGAAATTTAATTTTTTGGTTAAACTAACCCTTTTAAGAGCCATATAATATATTATTTAGATAAAAAGAACATCAGAATGGTTTGACTTATAATGTCTGTATATAGTGATGCAGTTACACAGACTAGGTTATTTATGTAAAAATCATATAAATGCCCCATTCGGAAACATACATCTAGGCTACATTGTAAAGAAATTAAAGATCCACCTTTGTTTGTTGAGACTGTAGCATTTTCATCGGCCAGGCATGGAAGTCTATTATTATTGTTTGATAACTTTTGACAACGTTTAATTTCAGAGCACGCAGAGATTCGCGATTGCACACTACATGATATTTTATTAACAAAATTCGGGAGGAGCAACGTTCAAATAATCTGACTAATCACCACGTCATCTCAGCCAGCTGTCAGCAATCAGTAATCAACATATCTACCCAATCAGCACGAGTGAAAGCATATATATAACAAATGGTCGACTCACCTATATTCCGCGACAGTTTGACAGCATCTGACCCGCCCTAGTTCCCACCGTGTCCGAAATTAATCGCTGTGTGTCCGATGAATAATCTTTCGTCCACAAGGTATCTTTGCCACAATCCTCTGGCCTTACTATGAGCAATTACACCGCCGCCGATTCATCTCGGGGGCACTTCAGCCCAAACAAAACGGTCCCCGCATGCCAAGACCGACTTTCGTCACTGCGGTCGAAACATCCGTGATTTCCTTCCGTGTATTTTCCTAGTTCTGCCCAGTCTATCTTTCCTGCCATAAAGAAATGGACAACAAGGCAGTCGAGCACCAAGCTCGAGTCTCGGGCAATTTCGCCTCTTCCCGTGAAGAAACGGGCCTTCCTCCAGCATCAGGCCGCCGCAGCAGGCCTTTCAGCAAAGCCACGCCGCAGCGCAGATATCAGTCCAAGCCAGCTGACACTTTCCACCCCATCGGCTCAACCCAGCAAAAGCACAGTTAAAATCCTTCTCGTTTTCTGTCACTGAATTAATTTCTACAGTTATGCCATCTGTATCAATGTTGATCGAGGGAATCCACGTTTTAAACTTTTCTGTAAAGTTTGCCGTTCTAAATTACGGCACGATTGTGGTTTAAACAAGCAATCAGCTGATGCACGTATGACGTTAATATTACATGCATACAGAATCATTGAAACTCTTAACTTATTGTCCTCGCTGCCCAGCGATTTATCAAAATCGCTTAGAAACTAAGTCATAATATGTATTTCTGTTTAAGTATAACCACTGCTTCAATATTGGAGACGCAGAGACTGGTAGGAAAAATTATTTTCAAATCATTATTTTGATGCATTTAAATAAATCTTACCATTCCCCTTTCATCTGTATCTGTTTTATAACGAGCATAATTTGTAAGTAACTTAACAAACCAGACAGATAACCAATGAATAAACTATTACGTTGCAGTTTGGAAGTATGGAATTTGAGTAATTTCCAGGTCTGGATAGAAAAGAAACCAACATAAATAAATATAAATGAACAATGTCATACAAGCAGTGTGTTCATGGTAAAATTTTAGTGATTGTTGAACACAATTAAAATAAATTCAAGGTGCACACTTGTATGCAAAGCTCTGTCTTTTACAAATGATTCTCTTTTGATCTTTACTAAATAAATGTGCTTGTGACAGACCAGCAACAGTTAAAGAACAAAGGATCATCTAAATCATATTGTACTTTGCTGTTTGATGATCTTTCAACATCAAACAATGACAGTTCAACAGTACTGTCTTTTACAGTATCAAACCATTGTCAGTTTCGCTGAGCTCAGGTTTCCAATCGCCCCAGATAAAACGATGGGTCCAGCCACGTCCATTGAATTTCTGGGCCTTAACTAGAATACAGCTAATATCTAGGCCTCACGGCATAAGGAATCAATAGGATATTTGTTCGCTTCCACCTTCCTAAACAGTAATTCCTGTTTAGAACAGTTTGGACTATCTTCGATCAGCTACTTAAACTTCATGATGTGAGTAATTCCACAAGGCCACTCTTTCATCTTACATCTCCTCACTCTTGTATCTTCAATTAATGTGCTAGAAACAAGCGTCAGGCCGCAGCAGCAGCAACAAGCCTGGACCGTGCCCCAGATTCCCTACTTTCCTCCCTCTGCTTAGCCACACATTGCGGCTTTCACCGGCGCCGCACTCCATCCAAAGATGCCTGCCCCTCTTGGTGAACGCCTTCACTCCAAACATGAGGATGCCTCTCTAGTGAAGCAAGCTCAGCTGTCTAAACCATTTCATCCCGCCATCTTTCACCCTACCTCTTTTGTCTTTGGTCTACAGTGTCAGCTACGGACCTTAGCGTGAGGCTGCCTCCGCTATCGCCGCAGGTCTAGACGTCCTATTTTCCCCAGCTTCCCTCTTTTTCTAACCACCCTGTTCCTTCCCAGGCTCCAGCGGCCAACCCGAGCAAGAGGCTGCCTCTGCTAACGGTGCAGGCCCGGACACCCCAATTTCCCTTTCTCAGTTTCCCTCTTTTCTAACCTCCTCATCCCTCCCCTGGCTCCAGGGGCCGACCGAGCGTGAGGCTGCCTCCGCTATCGGCACAGGCCTAGACGTCCTACTTTCCCTTCCTTCCTTTTCTAACCACCCTGTTCCTTCCCAGGCTCTAGGGGCAAACCCGAGCGTGAAGCTGCCTCCGTTAACGGTGTAGGCCCAGATGCCTCAATTTCCCTTTCTCAGTTTCCCTCTTTTCTAACCTCCTCATCCGTCCCCTGGCTCCAGGGGCCGACCAAGCGTGAGGCTGCCTCCGCTAACGGCCTCGGTCCCGGCCTTTCTTCCTCCTTGCTCTGTCCCACAAGCAAACGCAGTTCACCCTGTCTACTACACTGATGCCCATCCCACCAAATGCTACAGCCCTGGAACCAAACCATGTTGCCAACAACATCAGATCCTCTTAGAAATTCAAGCTGTTGTCACCAGAGGTGGACGCATTCTCAACCCCGGTACCTTATTCTGAGCTGATATTTCCATAAACCACCCACAAAAAACTCTCCTTGACACCTCTCTCGACTTCATTCTTCAAGCTGCCTCCCCTAGAACCCTACAATCCATTCTGCATAGGAGCAGCAACTACAGCCACCCAAAAAGGCCACTCCCAGCATCAGATTCAAACATTTGGTCACTGGAAGCTTAAGAACTACATCCGATCTAATCGCTTCCATATTAAAGAAGCCCAACGAACACCTATCGGTTAGTTTCAGCTCCAGCTCATTCTCTCACACATACCCGCAAGCCACCATATCCAACTCAACCAATACCATCATTCCAATATAACGAAAATTTTCTATCATTGCAGCAGCAGTGATGTCACCTTGGCTCCCGCAGGAGCTCAGTTATTCTGGCTTTTCTCTCCACTGCAGCAGCAGTGATGTCGCCTCAGCTCCCGCAGGAGCTCAGTTCTTCAAGCCAATTTCTCCACTGCCGCAGCAGTGATGTCGCCTCGGCTCCCGCAGGAGCTCAGTTCTGGCTAATTCCTCCACTGCCGCAGCAGTGTTGTCACCTCGGCTCCCGCAGGAGCTCAGGTCTTCTGGCTATTTCCTCCACTGCCGCAGCAGTGATGTCGCCTCGGCTCCTGCAGGAGCTCAGTTCTGGCTAATTCTTCCACTGCCGCAGCAGTGATGTCGCCTCGGCTCCCGCAGGAGCTCAGTTATTCTGGCTAATATCTCCACTGCCGCAGCAGTGATGTCGCCTCGGCTCCCACAGGAGCTCAGTTATTCTGGCTAATATCTCCACTGCCGCAGCAGTGATGCCGCCTCGGCTCCCGCAGGAGCTCAGCGCTGTCTAATGTCTTCATCCATATGACGAGAAATCTACCGGTCCTTTACTAACCCTAACAGCGCATTCAGCCTAAGCAAGGCAATTTTGGGGGTCATCAATGATGTTCCGGCTGCTGTCCTGCATTGGTTTGCAATTTTTGGGGGAGTACATGGGTTCGGGCCAAAATACCGAGCTCGGAGCCCTCTCCTCGGACAGCACGCCAAATACGCATACTATTTACTATCTGATTATTTGTAAGTGTGAACTCGTGAAATGATGTTTTATTAACAAAATTCGGGAGGAGCAACGTTCAAATAATCTGACTAATCACCACGTCATCTCAGCCAGCTGTCAGCAATCAGTAATCAACATATCTACCCAATCAGCACGAGTGAAAGCATATATATAACAAATGGTCGACACACCTATATTCCGCGACAGTTTGACAGCATCCCTCCACCACCCCGTCTCCTCACACTTGCACTGGTTACTTTCCAGAATACTAACCAGAGGGGGGGGGGGGGAGGAGGAGTTCCTGCATTGGTTTGCAATTTTTGGGGGAGTACATGGGTTCGGGCCAAAATACCGAGCTCGGAGCCCTCTCCTCGGACAGCACGCCAAATACGCATACTATTTACTGTCTGATTATTTGTAAGTGTGAACTCATGAAACAGAGCGCGCGCTCAGTGGAGAGGCAGTTCACTTGTTTATTTGAGAGCTCGCGTCGTTTTCGGCCATTACATGAATGCGCTCTCCACAAACACAAACCTGCGGGTATGATTAAAATTATGCGCAATACCTGCAATCCTGCGCTGTAACTGAAATGAGTGACAGGAGGAGGAGGCGTCGGGGAGATGAGAGATGAGAACGCGCCGCTGGTAAAATTTCAGGGTTTTCATTGGTCCGTTTACGATCGGATAACTTTATTGGCTACCGATATGCTGGTCAAAGCAGAGCCATATGGTTTCAATATTAGGCTAATTCAAATTGTTGGCATACTCAGTAACGGAATGTGATTTTACAAGTAGCGAAGTAGATTTCTAAGCTTAATTTGTTCTTAAGTACAAGTAAAATTACAGATTAAAAAATGTACTCAAAAAAGTACAAAAACCCGAAAAAACTACTTAATTACAGTAACGTGAGTAGTTGTAATTCGTTACTTCCACCTCTGTCCATTTACATATATTATATATATCTTCCAAAGGTTTTTTTCCCTCCTAGGACTTTTTTCCCAGTGCTAGCACGCTGGGTTTTTCTCCTAGGGGGTTTTTTCCACCCCTGGGAGTCAGCCGACATTGGCTTAATGTAGCACCATCTTGTATATGTTACATATTACCACACTTGTTTGTACAGCTTATTTTTAACCATTTCCCTTTTTTCTGTGCTTCTAATATGTAAAGCTGCTTTGAAACAATTACCAATTGTAAAAGCGCTATATAAATAAATTTGACTTGACTTGACTTGTTAACTAATCAGAAACCATGACAACGAACAATGAACAAGAATTCAGGCAAATACTATTACTAATGCTGCATTCACGTCATGTCGTAATTACCATAATGATTCTGAACTGTAAAGAGCCTTCACATGCTTGTAGAACTTGCAATTACAATGTGTAAACTCGTAATTTTCTGAGAGCTACAAACTTGTACAACATAGCCATTGTACCGCCTAACCATGGTAGATTTATGGTGTGTTCTGTAGATTCTGTGGCAGACGCAAATGCACATATCCAATTCATATCAGATTTATTTCCACATATGAATGAGGCCTGAAATCGATCAGAGAATATCGGAATCCATGTACTTTTTTCCTGCTTCATTCACGTTCGTTTGTCATAACCAATCTGTGCCACATGGGAGGAAAAAAACGTATTTGGGTCACTGGACCCATGTAATGTAAATGCAACCAAAAAAATCCTTGATTAGAAACTAAACAGAACAAGACAATGGAACTAAACTAAACATGACCATGACAAATAGTGATATTTTAGAGATATGGCATAGGGGAATATTTTCAATTATTAGCAAATTCCTGTTCCCTCAGCGAAGATAGTTACCACAGAACCACAGAAGTAATATAGACAATTTTTTTTTAATAATGTCTTTTTGGAGCTTGACAGACATGATTACTATGAACTCTTGTTGTGTGGTATAAGAATTGCATACAGAGTCTTCAAAAATTGTTTAGCATTGATGAAAGAAAGTCTTACAGGTTTTGAGTTACATGAGGGTGAGTAAATTATGACAAAATATTTTAACGAACTATTCCTTTAAACCTGGGGGGGGGGGTTCATTTACCATGTAATAATGTTTATTTATATTGGAAACATTTGAAAAAATCCTGAATTATTTCCTCAAGTACTATCACATCTTCTGGCTCTTATTACTGCTTTCTCCTGCTCTTCCCACTCAGGCGCACATGCACACAGGCTCACATGATTACAATAATCTCTGTGTTCACAGGCGATTTTGAAAAACTAATCAGCCATCATGTAAACAAAGAGCACAGCTACATAATCCCCCACCCCCAACCCTATTCTCTCTACCCCTCCCTCTTTTATTATTTCAATCTTTCTCCTACCAGGAATGAAAGAGGACAGGACAGTTCTGTGGTTAAGTGGCTGGGTGGCACGGTAGTTATCCTGGAGAACCATGGGCTCTGCTTCTTCTGCCTTGCTGGAGTACAACACCGTCTCTAATTTCATTAGCTAGTTTGAAGAGAAGAGAAGAGAAGAGAAGAGAAGAGAAGAGAAGAGAAGAGAAGAGAAGAGAAGAGAGGTTTAACATTACAATCATATTACAGTCTCAATCATGTAAATAAATATAAACAAACCTTTATTCAACCCATACTTAATTCTTTAAAACAACCAATTTAAAAATTCACCACAAGTTGTTCTTCATATATACTACATAACATTTCTCCTATACACCATTTTTCTCTAAAGGTTATCAAATCTCCCATCAAATTCTTTGTTTAATCTGCTTGCAATTAAACCTTTCATCATCTTTTCAGGATTCACTCTACCTATGCCCAATAATTTGTTTTTTCAAAATTTTCGCAACACCCAAAACATAACTTAAAAGTCACAGTATTAACTTTTTTGAGACTTTATACTTCACACTTCAAATAAAAAACACATTCAGAGAATGTCTAAACAGTCTAACAGTCTAAAAAGCTCTTCTAAAAGTGTACAGTACAAAAATAGGCGTTCTGCTCTCTCTTCTTTACCACAGAAATTACTAGGTGAGCCACATGTCTGTTTGTAGCCATTGCCCCATTAATAATTCTCCATTACTGATCTGCAGTTTGCATCTCTAGTGGAGACTTATACAGGGAGCTCCAATGATCTCTCAAAAAAAATTGTCCACCTCAATGGTTGCCACTCTTTTAGCACCTCCTTATGAACAGTTTTAACACAATATTTAGTGTCTATATTTCAGGATTCCCATTGTTTCCCATAAAACAAATTCTGAAACAATTGATAAGCATTTTTAATTAGCAGATCACTGAAATATTAAGAAATAGCAGATTCCAGTCTCAGTTGGAAACATAGTCAGGTGTTCAATTTCTTTCCGTTACATGGACATACACAGTAAAATAGGACTCTTTCAATCGAATTTGTTCAGTGGATGAAAAACAACACAGAGGAGCAGAGAGAAAATAATATCTGGGTAAGTGAGAAGAATAGATGGAGGAAAGGAAAAGTTGGATCAGGACAATGGAGAAGAAGAGGTATGGGAGAGGAGGAAGAATGTGTGCTGGATTGTGCATCTCTGTTTTTTTCACTTACACGTGGAACCTATGAAAGCTTATTTCTGCCATGAATAGAAAATAAAAAAGGTAATTATGTCTTTTTATCTCACATTTCTGACTTTTTAAACTCAATTCCTATAGTTTATATATCACAATTTTGAAAGAAAAAAAAAAAAAAAAGTCAGAATTGTGAGATGTAAACTCATAATTGCAAAATGAAAATAATTAAATAAATAAAAAAATAGAATTGCATGTGAGATAAAAAGTCACAATTACCTTTTATACTTTTTTTATTCTGTGGCAGAAAAAAAGCTTCAGCAGTAACCAAACACCATGTATGTTGTATTTGTTGTTGATCAATGGCAGCAATTTCATGTTTTCATTTCAGTAAAAGCTTCATGTAAAGCTTTTACTACAACGATTCCACTACCACTGTTCCATATATGCAGAATATGTGGTCTGTGTAGGGCACTAGCTACCAAGGGGACACCATCCATGAGGGTACCATCAACACCACAAACCCAAACCCAGAAAGAGATTTCAACCAAGGGGGCAACTGAAGTCCTGCATAGGGTCTCATTTGACCAGTGGCTGCCCTGAGCAATTCTGTTACTTTCTTCTTGTTTTTTTATACTGTACATTTTCTAATGTAATGACTCATTCACTTTTAGATATTTACTATGTTGCTAAGAATGCACACACTCAAGCAGAAATGTAGAATGGCTTACATGCATTCTACTTTTACTGCAGTAAAAGGAAGCTGAATTTTAAAAACTATGGATTTCATATTTTCTCCAGTTAGAACCGAAACATGACAAGTAATGTAGTTTTCATAATGTCATCAACTATTTTGACAGTCATTGCACTATGATTGACTATTTGTTCATGGTGGATAGAAAACTAGTGCCAGAACGACTCGATTTTGAATCAGGTTTGCTGTGTTTTGATAGAGTTAGTATGTGTTGAAAAAGGTTTTTAGCATTTTGAAATGTAGAGTTTGTGTTTATTTGACAAAATATGGTTTTGGGCAGAAAATTAACTATTTGGCCAATTGTGTGATGTATGTGTGTTGCTATGTTAAGAGTTTAGAAAAAGTAC
The DNA here is from genome assembly GCF_024489055.1 of Chanodichthys erythropterus. Classification (NCBI taxonomy): domain Eukaryota; kingdom Metazoa; phylum Chordata; class Actinopteri; order Cypriniformes; family Xenocyprididae; genus Chanodichthys; species Chanodichthys erythropterus. The sequence goes on from NC_090222.1 coordinate 10,249,146, forward strand.
TTTAAGTATTGCTAAACGTTTGTTAGCAATTGAAAAAAAAAAACTGTAATAGTGGTTCAATGGCAATGATATATAATTGAGTGGGCACCCTTCCCCTAATTCCTCTTTTTTAAAGAAATCGAGGACCTCAACCCTCCTCCCACCTTCACCTATACAGAAACATCTGACAGTTTTACTCAAGAAATAAAATTATCACCAAAACCAAAAGCACAAATCTTTGTATAGATATCCATGGTTTGTCCTATCAAAGGCATTTTCTTGATATATATTTATAAAAACCCTATGTTAACATTTTCTTTAAAACTCAAATCTATAGCATCTCTCAAAGGAAAAAAGATGATCCATAATAGATCATTCAGGCACACAATAAGCCTGATCACTATAAAAAACTGTGTCCAGATAGCATTTCAACCTGTTCTTTAAACATTTGGCCAAAATTGTGTAATCCAATTCTTCAAAAATCCTAAATCCCCTTTTTTAGGTAACAGGGATAATAATGCTCGCACGTCCTGATTTTGCTGAGTTAGATGTGTTCCTGGGTCAACATATATTGTTGATCCTGGAACAACATTCTGTAACAGACACGTCAGGTTCCACCTCACTGCCATACCCACATACCCAATCACCGGAGTACTAATCACCACCACCTGCCACTCATCAGCACTGCAATCAACACCACTACAAAGACTCTCCACACACACACACTCACTGTCCGGTCTCGTTTGCACTACTACCTATGTATGCTAACCTTAAGGACTCCTAACGCCATACTTACCTGCTCCAGTCGTCTCATCCATCTCCTTCGTCTCCCGTCCTCCTTGTGTGATTACCTGCCTGTGTGTGTGAGTGTCTCCGCCAGCTTCAACCATCCCATCTCTTCAGCTGCATCTGCAAGACATTATCAGGACAGTATCATATTCCCTTCATCTCTCCAGTACTCATTATCTGCTTACCATAACCCAGTGCTCTGCTTATTATTAATAAACTCACCTGGATTGTTTATACCTCTGCCTCTGTGTCTCTGTACCGTAACAGAAGACCGGACCATAACAACTTTACAGCATGAGCACCAACGACCCATTTCAAGAGCTCGTGGACGCACTGCGCCGAGCACTCACACCACAGCCATCCTCACCATCAATATCCACCACTTCAGCTTCCGCACCTTCTGTCACCTCTCCTTCTCCAGCATTCACCGCCAGTCCCATGGCCAAACCGGCGCCCTACTCAGGATCGGCGGAGGAATGCAGCGGTTTCCTTCTCCAATGTGAACTGGTCCTGGAGATGCAGCCGCACCTCTACACTTCCGACACAGCAAAAATTGCGTTCATCATTTCGCAACTGCAAGGTAAGGCCCTGCAATGGGCAGATTCCCTGTGGACTCAGAAAGGCCCTGTAGTACAATCATATTCGGCGTTCGTCTCTCACTTCCCTGAGGTCTTCAGGAAACCTCTGAAGGATTCTTCTACTGGTGAGAAACTCTACAATGTAAAGCAAAGAAATCTCTCTGTGAATGATTATGCCTTGCAGTTCCGAACGCTAGCCGCCACCAGCGGATGGAATGAACAAGCCCTCATCACTTCTTTCCGTCAAGGATTGGAACCCAACGTGCGGCTGCATCTCGCTGCATACGAGGACTCAATGGGACTTGAACGCTTCATCCAACTCGCCATCCGCGTGGGTTCTCGTATGCAGTCGTGTCTCCTCGAGCACCAGGGCCAGTCACCTGCCACCAACCTCCTCCGCCGGTCTGAACCCGTCCGCTCCCCAGAACCAGCCACCGAACCAATGTTAATCGACCATTCCCGTCTAACTTCCAATGAAAGACAAAGAAGATTGACTCATAACTTATGTCTATATTGTGGATCTCCAGGGCATGTTCTCTCCACATGCCCAACCCGTCCTCCTCGGCCCGTGGTGAGTGCGATTTTTTTTTTTTTTTTTTCTTCCTTCCATTCATAAAATGAAACCACTCACAACTGTTGTAATCCTTACTGCTGCAAATACCTCTGTTCCAGTGGTGGCGCTCCTCGACTCAGGGTCTGCAGGAAATTTCATCTCCGGCGCCCTCTGTCGACAACTCAAGCTCAAGATCTCCCCGTCTCCGGTTAGCTATCAAATCCACTCCATCACGGGCAAACCCCTGAGCCGTAAGCACATCCGTCATTGTGTGGGACCACTTCAACTCAGCGTGGGTATTCTACACTCTGAAAAGATTCATCTGCTGGTTCTGGAGGAGTCCACCGCTGACGTGGTTCTAGGGCGCCCGTGGCTCGAACAACATAGCCCCAACATCTCTTGGCGCACGGGCGAAGTCCTGAAGTGGGGCGACCACTGCTTTCCAGATTGCTTCCCAACGCTTCCTGTTCCAAAGTCTCCATTCTCCAAGTCTCTCTCCATGAATGCAACCTCTATCGAAAGCCCTGTCGAAAAACGCTCCGTGGATGTTCCCCCGGACTACGCCCCCTTCAGTGACGTTTTCTGCCCGCAATGCGCCTCCAAGCTTCCTCCACACCGGCCATGGGACTGTGCCATCGATCTGCTACCGGGTGAACCAGTGCCCAGGGGACGCATTTACCCCCTGTCAATACCGGAGGAGAAGGCCATGGAGGAATACATCAAAGAGGCCCTCAACCAAGGTTACATCCGCCCGTCTACTTCCCCTGCTGCTTCAAGCTTCTTTTTTGTGGCGAAGAAGGACGGAGGCTTGAGGCCCTGCATTGATTACCGTGCCCTCAACAAAATCACCATCAAATTCCGCTACCCGCTTCCCCTCGTCCCAGCGGCCCTGGAACATCTCCGTGGTGCCACTGTGTTCACTAAGCTGGACCTCCGCAGCGCGTACAACCTCATCTGGATACGCGAGGGGGACGAGTGGAAGACCGCCTTTGTCACGCCCACCGGACACTACGAATATCTTGTTATGCCGTATGGCCTGGTCAACGCCCCCTCCGTATTCCAGGATTTCATACACGAGGTGCTCCGGGAGTTTCTCCACAAGTTCGTTCTGGTGTATATAGACGACATCCTCATCTACTCCCGGAGCTTGGCCGAACATCGCCACCACGTTGCGGAGGTCCTCCAACGCCTACGGCAATTCCACCTCTTCCTCAAAGCTGAGAAGTGCTCCTTTCACCAGCCCTCTGTCCAATTCCTGGGGTACGTAATAGATCACAGTGGCATCCGGATGGACGAGGGGAAGGTCTCCGCCATTCAGTCCTGGCCCACTCCATCTTCAATCAAAGAACTCCAACGCTTCCTAGGTTTCTCCAACTTCTACCGCCGGTTTATCAAGAACTACAGCACCATCGTCAGTCCATTAACCAACCTACTCCGTAACCAGCCCAAGTCTCTGTCCTGGTCCCAACAAGCCACCAACGCCTTCGAGACCCTTAAAAGAGCCTTCACCACCGCTCCCCTCCTCGTCCACCCTAATCCAGAGCTCCCATTCATCGTGGAAGTGGACGCCTCCACCACTGGAGTGGGAGCGGTTCTTTCACAGCAGCAGGGGACACCTAGTAGACTCCATCCATGCGCCTTCTTCTCCCGCAAGCTCAACCCGGCGGAGGTCAATTACGACATCGGTGACCGCGAACTCCTGGCCGTCAAGCTTGCCCTCGAGGAGTGGAGGCATTGGTTGGAGGGGGCTACTCATCCATTCCAAGTTCTCACTGATCACAAAAACCTTGAATATCTAAAAGCTGCCAAAAGACTCAACCCTCGCCAAGCTCGCTGGGCCATGTTTTTCTCAAGGTTCAATTTCTCTATCTCCTACCGCCCTGGTTCTAAAAATACCAAAGCTGATGCTCTGTCTCGCCCCCATTCCCCGGAGGAAAAGCCTGAAGACCCTGAAACAATCCTGCCGGAGTCCATCTTCGTGAATCCCATCCAGTGGTCCGAAGAAACCATACCCTCCTCCAATGCCTCCACACGCACTCCGCCGGGTTGCCCCCAAGGCTTGCAATACGTCACCCGGGCACGTCGCACTCCACTTCTGCACAATACCCACTCATCACTTGGCACTGGTCACCCGGGGGTCAATGAGACCCTCTCGTTGCTCAAACAACGCTTCTGGTGGCCCAACATGGCCAACGATGTCAGAAGGTACGTGCAGGGCTGCAGGGAGTGCGCCATCTCTAAGAGCCCACGCCATCTTCCCACCGGCAAGCTCCTACCTCTGCCCGTTCCTGAGAGACCCTGGTCACACCTGGGAGTGGACTTCGTCACAGATCTCCCTGAGTCTGACGGTAACACCTGCATCCTGGTGGTGGTAGACCGCTTCTCAAAGTCCTGCCGCCTGATACCCCTGGAGGGTCTACCTACCGCCATGGCAACTGCTAAGTTGATGTTTAATCATGTTTTTCGTCATTATGGAATACCTGAAGATATAGTCTCCGACAGAGGACCCCAGTTCGTCTCCCACGTCTGGAAAGCCTTCTTCTCCCTCCTGGGTGTGACCGTCAGCCTGTCATCCGGATACCATCCTCAGTCGAACGGGCAGACGGAACGCAAGATCCAGGAGATAGGCCGCTTCCTGCGTACCTTCTGTCACGGCCACCAGAACTCCTGGAACCAGTACCTGGGTTGGGCCGAGTACGCACAGAACTCCCTCCGCCAAGCCACAACTGGACTGACACCCTTCCAGTGCGTACTCGGCTACCAACCCCCACTGTTCCCCTGGGATGGGGAACCTTCCAACGTCCCCGCAGTCGACTACTGGTTCCGGGAGAACGAGAGGGTTTGGGACTCAGCTCATCACCAACTGCAGAGAGCCCTGCGCAGACGCAAGATGACAGCCGACCTTCGGCGCTCCGAAGCTCCCGTCTACCAACCGGGGCAGAAGGTCTGGCTGTCCACCCGGGACATCAGGATGCGTCTGCCCTGCAAGAAGCTGAGTCCCCGCTTCATTGGCCCGTTCCCCATCATCCGGCAGATCAACCCCGTCACCTACCGTCTTCAACTCCCAGCACAGTACACTAGAATCCATCCCACATTCCACGTATCACTGCTCAAGCCTCACCACCCTTCTGTTGTTCCCTCCACAGAACCTGACGTGGCAGCCGCCGAGCCCCCCCTTCCACTCATCCTGGAGGACGGCACAGCCTACGTGGTTCACGAAATCCTGGATTCCCGGCGCCGTGGTGGTCAGCTGGAATACCTCGTCGACTGGGAAGGCTATGGTCCCGAGGAACGCTCATGGGTCCCCAAGAATGATATCCTTGATCCTATCCTATTACAGAACTTCCATACCAATCACCCTGACAGACCTGCCCCACGCCCGAGAGGAAGACCACCACGACCTCAGGAGCGGGCCGTGGGAGGGGGGGTACTGTAACAGACACGTCAGGTTCCACCTCACTGCCATACCCACGTACCCAATCACCGGAGTACTAATCACCACCACCTGCCACTCATCAGCACTGCAATCAACACCACTACAAAGACTCTCCACACACACACACTCACTGTCCGGTCTCGTTTGCACTACTACCTATGTATGCTAACCTTAAGGACTCCTAACGCCATACTTACCTGCTCCAGTCGTCTCATCCATCTCCTTCGTCTCCCGTCCTCCTTGTGTGATTACCTGCCTGTGTGTGTGAGTGTCTCCGCCAGCTTCAACCATCCCATCTCTTCAGCTGCATCTGCAAGACATTATCAGGACAGTATCATATTCCCTTCATCTCTCCAGTACTCATTATCTGCTTACCATAACCCAGTGCTCTGCTTATTATTAATAAACTCACCTGGATTGTTTATACCTCTGCCTCCGTGTCTCTGTACCGTAACACATTCCAGTCTGAAAATTTAGTCTTAACCCTATTCCTACCCCTAAACCTACCCATAAGTTATCCCAAAAATCAGAGGGAAATGATAGATTAATAACACTGATGTAGAAGCACCAATTCATGATTTTAAGCCTAAACTTGACATAATCTGTAAACATAATCTGTCCCTCAAATCTGGGGTGAGTTTCCCGAAAGCATCGTTGGTGAACCATGGTCGCAAGTCCCATTGAACTCTATTGGTAACGACGGAACTTGCGACCATAGTTCGCTTTGGGAAACGCACCCCTGATTGGTTGATTTGAATGTTGTTCCAGGATCAACAAAAATGTTCACCCAGGAACATGTTGAACTCAGCAAAATCAGGTTATGCAACACAGCTTGTAGACAACTATTTGGAAAAAAACATTTCCAAAACACTAATTTTTTCCTTCATAAAAATCTTCCCAAATGTCCCAAAATGTTCCAGAAATGATGATAGAAAGCTGTGGTTATTCCATCAATCCCAGGTGAACCAATGAGAGTTGTTTACAGTTTTTTACAGACGCTAGGACACATTTCTCAATACTTAGGTCACTTTTGCAAAACACTTTTGCAAAACTCAATTATCATTGCTTTGGCACAAAATGCATTCAATGACTACATCTCTCAAATTTCATGAATTCTTTTCTCACTCAGAGACAACAACTGCCAAAACTCTTTGTACGTACATGCCAATTTGCACATGCTTACATACTGTTTTCAAAACTGTTAAACTTATGTTCAAAACAATAACATAATACAAAATAAGACAGCAATTTGCTACATTCCTACAGTAATATTTTAATGCAATATAGGTAACACTTTAGAATAACTCACGCTATGAAGCATTAGTTAAGCATTAGTAAATAGTTAATTTATCATTTATAAAACATTAATAGACATTAGTAAGCCATTTATAAATACAGCTATAAATGCTTTGTTCTTGATTTATAAGCATATCTATAAAGAGTTTAATAATTGTATTTTCATACTTTATTAATGATCAATTTATCATTTCTAAATTATGTATTACATTATTCACAAAGCAGTAATTTAGGAGTTGTCAGTGGTTCATAAGATCATTTAGGAAGTGTAAGTAAATGATTAATAAAATATTTAAATGTACATTTATGCATCTTATTATTTAGACATATAGCATTAGTTACTCAGTGTGTTAATAAATGCTTTATTAACATATTCCTAGTGTCAAAACTACCTCGGTACTAACTTTAAAACATTAGAGAATAGCAGTGCAGAAGATCACTGAACCTTTAAATCTCATTTATAAAAGCTTTACAAAGCATAAACAGTCCTCACTTTAGATGAGCTCACAAAAATAGTTAACTGACCACTTCTAAATGTTTTATAATTACCTGAATTAATCATGAATTGCAGTAGGAATATGTGTTAATAAAACATTTATTAGCACACTAAGTAACTATTACTATGTGTCTAAATAATAAGATGTATAAATGAATGTTTAAATAGTTTATTAATCATTTACTTACACTTCCTAAATGAACTACTGACAACTCCTAAATAACTGGTTTGTAAATAATGTAATACTTAATTTAGAAATGATAAATTGATTATTAATAAAGTATGAAAATACAATTATTAAACACATTATATATATGCTTATAAATCAAGAATAAAGCAATTATAGCTGTATTTATAAACTACTTACTAATGTCTATTAATGCTTTATAAGTGATGAAATAACTATTAACTAATGCTTAACTAATGCTTCATAGTGTGCAGTTATTATAAAGTGTTACCGAAATATATTTTAAATCTTAAAATTAAATGTTATAAAAACAATTGAATTGTATCTGTATCAGTGGATGGTGTGTATACAAATTCTTGTATTTTGGAATTAAAGTGCAAAAAAATAAAAATAAATAAACAACATAAAATATTGACAAATTCTGCATCATGTCTGATTCATTCCAGTAACATATATTGCAGTGAATTATAAAGAGATCTTGAAAGTGGTCTGAGACATTCTCTTCATCACACTGTCCAGAATAAAAAATAAACTGCAAGTTTTCACATATTGTTTAGATTGTACATAAATGTCCAATCTCCTTAAAACATGGGATTATTCTGCACCAAATTACTCTCCAATTTAAAGAAATAAGTGCTAGGAGCATCCATATCCTTAATTGAGCAAAAATATGACCTTATTACAGTTTTTTTCAATTGCTAAACGACAGTGGGCATAACTGGAGTCGCATGTGCAAAACTAACTACAGTCTGCACAGCAGCAGTTCATGTGGACCAAACTCTAGTTCGTTTTTCATTGCTTGAACATAGTTTTCAAAACTCTACACACTTATCCCATGACTTTAACAACAACCTGCACAACACTGTGGATTTACAGCACTTTGTTCAAATGCTAACACACTGCTGTCAAAACTGTGAACCACACATTCAAAACAGAATAGATTTCAGCCTTGTGCCTTTCAAACACTGCTGATTGCAATTTTGCAGGATTAGCCCCTCAATTATTTGTTCGAATTATAGTATGTACTTTTAGTTTCTACCTTTTTTTCTCATTACTGTAATTCCATAAATTACTAGACTATTGAAGCAAACTGCTCATTTTCATTTACCTTAAAGAATTGTTATGTTCTAAAAATTTAAATAAATCATGTGAAAGAATGTCACTCTTTTCTTTGAAGAAAATATTACTTTGTATGAAGTCACTGAAATTGTTCAAACTGTAAAGATGAAAAGTTTGTATTTTCTGTGTTGGAGTTTGATGTTAGTGTTTTTACTCTCAGTGTGTTCTGAGTGACAGTGTGTGTTATCACAGTAAGGGTTGTGCATAGTGTTTGGCTGCACTGAGCCTGTTTTGAGCCATGTGTTAACTGTCTAGCTCAGGTGACTGTTGGTAGTGCAGACTGTAGTTAGAGTTTTGCACAGTTTAGCTCCAGTTGTGCTCACTGTCGTTTAGCAATAAAAAAAAACTGTAAAGCATTTTTAACTTGTTCTTGCAATAGATGTTTCAATTTTCGCTTCTTCGTACTCAATTCAACCCTATAAATAATCCCTTCTTCATTGTCCAGCAACATGGAGGGCATGGTGGGCTTCTGTGAATGCAACGCCGAAAGTGCTGGTATGCAAGGAAAACTGGTGGTACTCTAAAGGTAAAAATACTTTGTACCTTTGTACCCATTTCGAGCACTGTTAGTTACTATATGGTGGTCAGAGGAATGATAGCAGCTCTATTACTAAAAACTATTATTAAAGGTGCCATAGAACGCTTTTTCACAAGATGTAATATAAGTCTAAGGTGTCCCCTGAATGTGTCTGTGAAGTTTCAGCTTAAAATACCCATCTTATTAAAATACTTCACCTTATATATAATATAACCCTCAAAATGGATCTTTACAAAGTGTTCGTCATGCAGCCTATCAGATCTTGTAAGTATAGTATTTATTTGGATGTTTACATTTGATTCTGAATGAGATTGATAGAGCTCCATGGCTAAAGCTAACATTACGCACTGTTGAAGAGATTTATAAAGCTAGAATGAAGTTGTGTTTATGAATTATACAGACTGCAAGTGTTTAATAATGAAAATAACGACGGCTCTTGTCTCCGTGAATACAGTAAGAAACAATGGTAACTTTAACCACATTTAACAGTACATTAGCAACATGCTAACGAAACATTTAGAAAGACAATTCTATAAGCCCCATATTAAAAATAAAAGAGAGACACCAAAGAGCAGAAAAAGATAGGAGAGAAAAAGCACCCAGTGCATTTGACTCATTTTCTTATTTGTTTGAAGGCGAGCCTTTACGCTTTCTTAGTTTTGTAAGCATTTTCCTCAATGAAAACTTCTTTTTTTCATTCAGTTCATTCAGTCCAACAGTACACTGCAACCTGACCACCAATTTCACAAATCTTTCAGTGTCCGGAAAAAAATATCTTATACTGTACCATTCTTCCAAATGTCTCATTCAAAAAATCATTTATCTTCCAGAAAGAATAAAGATGGCTATTTTCCATCTGAGACCCTGTTTCAGAAACACCTGACGTTTGAGAGATCTGAGTGTATCTTAATCCCTCATTTTTACTTTATTTTCATCCTCTAAAAGACCTACCACAGTATTTTGCATTTTCTCATACTTAAGAATCCCAACTCCATTTGTACTTGCAATCTCAGAACTCAAAACATTCTCATCAATAATATCTCATACATCTACAGACTCAGACGTCTCAATTTCTTCATTATCACACTCATGTACTTCAGCTATGGCCTGTTCAGTTACTGTTTCTGTTTCGTTCAATGTGAGTATTCGCTCCGGTATTGTCCTCCTCACCAGTGTTCTCTTAAGCTTTATGAGGACAAGCAAACTGTTTATGATCAATGTCACCACATTACAGTTTTTTACAGACGCTAGGAAACATTTCTCAATACTTAGGTCACTTTTGAAAAACTCTTCACACAGTGAGCACAACAGAAGTCTATGTGGGCTAAACTGAGGATCAATTATCATTGCTTTGGCACAAAATGCATTCAGTGACTACATCTCTCAAATTTCATGAATTCTTTTCTCACTCAGACACAACAACTGCCAAAATGCTTACATACTGTTTTCAAAACTGTTGAACGTATGTTCAAAACAATAACATAATACAAAACTGAATAAGACAGCAATTTGCAACAAACCTACAGTAATATTTTAATGAAATATATTTTAAATCTTAAAATTAAATGATATAAAAACAATTGAATTGTATCTGTATTAGTGGATGGTGTGTATACAAATTCTTGTATTTTGGAATTACTCAGTGCAAAAAAATAAAAATAAATAAACTACATAAAATGTCAACGAATTCTGCATCATGTCTGATTTATTCCAGTAACATTTATTGCAGTGAATTATAAACAGAAATGTGTCCTTGTTTTACACAAGAAAACATTGTATAATGCTGCATGTTGTTAGTGTTTTTTAGGTAATTGTTTTGAGGGTGACAAAGTGTGTTTGTCGGCTGTCAACCTTTGCTAGTGCTCTGGAAGAATGAGTTGATTTGAGACATGAATAAAGTGTTTTGGTAGTTGTAGTGCATTTTTGAAAGTGAAATGAACTGATTTGCCAAGCTGAAAGTTGGTTAGGAGAACTGTGTGAAGAGTTTTGCAAAAGTGACCTAAGTATTGAAAAATGTGTCCTAGCGTCTGTAAAAAACTGTAAAAACTAGAAGTCGACCGATTGATCGGTTTTGAAGATTAATTGGCACATTCGGTTATTGGGAAAAATCCATACCATACCATACCAGTCCATACCATATCTATTGTTGGAGTGGATGACAAGGGTCCACTGTCATTACACATTATGAGAGCAGCCTCTAGAAGCGAAATCACTGACGCCTCGTCGAGTTTGTTTTGACACGGGGGACTGTACGCTGCACTGAGCAGGACACTTCAGATGCGATTTAAAACATAGAAAATAAAACAGTATCAGTACACTACAAACACGATTCCAAAAAAGTTGGGACACTGTACAAATTGTGAATAAAAAGGAATGCAATAATTTACAAATCTCATAAACTTATATTTTATTCACAATAGAATGTAGATAACATATCAAATGTTGAAAGTGAGACATTTTTAAATGTCATGCCAAATATTGGCTCATTTTGGATTTCATGAGAGCTACACATTCCAAAAAAGTTGGGACAGGTAGCAATAAGAGGCCGGAAAAGTTAAATGTACATATAAGGAACAGCTGGAGGACCAATTTGCAGCTTATTAGGTCAATTGGCAACATGATTGGGTATATAAAAAGCCTCTCAGAGTGGCAGTGTCTCTCAGAAGTCAAGATGGGCAGAGGATCACCAATTCCCCCAATGCTGCGGCGAAAAATAGTGAAGCAATGTCAGAAAGGAGTTTCTCAGAGGAAAATTGCAAAGAGTTTGAAGTTATCATCATCTACAGTGCATAATATCATCCAAAGATCATTCAGAGAATCTGGAACAATCTCTGTGCGTAAGGGTCAAGGCCGGAAAACCATACTAGATGCCCGTGATCTTCAGGCCCTCAGACTGCACTGCATCACATACAACAATGCTACTGTAATGGAAATCACAACATGGGCTCAGGAATACTTCCAGAAAACATTGTCGGTGAACACAATCCACTGTGCCATTCGCCGTTGCCAGCTAAAACTCTATAGGTCAAAAAAGAAGCCATATCTAAACATGATCCAGAAGCGCAGGCATTTTCTCTGGGCCAAGGCTCATTTAAAATGGACTGTGGCAAGGTGGAAATCTGTTCTGTGGTGAGACGAATCAAAATTTGAAGTTCTTTTTGGAAAACTGGGACCCCATGTCATACGGACTAAAGAGGACAAGGTCAACCCAAGTTGTTATCAGCGCTCAGTTCAGAAGCCTGCATCTCTGATGGTATGGGGTTGCATGAGTGCGTGTGGCATGGGCAGCTTACACATCTGGAAAGACACCATCAATGCTGAAAGGTTGTTCTGAAAGTTCTAGAACAACATATGTTCCCATCCAAATGTCGTCTCTTTCAGGGAAGACCTTGCATTTTCCAACATGACAATGCCAGACCACATACTGCATCAATTACAACATCATGGCTGCGTAGAAAAAGGATCCGGGTACTGAAATGGCCAGCCTGCAGTCCAGATCACCCATAAAAAACATTTGCCGCATCATAAAGAAGAAGATGCGACAAAGAAGCCCTAAGACAGTTGAGCAACTAGAAGCCTGTATTAGACAAGAATGGGACAACATTCCTATTCCTAAACTTGAGCAACTTGTCTCCTCAGTCCCCAGACATTTGCAGACTGTTATAAAAAGAAGAGGGGATGCCACAGTGCCTTGTCCCAACTTTTTTGAGATGTGTCATGAAATTTAAAATCAACTTATTTTTCCCTCAAAATGATACATTTTCTCAGTTTAAACATTTGATATGTCATTTATGTTGTATTCTGAATAAAATATTGAAATTTCCACATCATTGCATTCTGTTTTTATTCACAATTTGTACAGTGTCCCAAATTTTTTGGAATTGGGTTTGTATAGGGTAGAGTGGGGGAAAACGCCCCCCTGGGGTAAAACGTCCCCACCCCCCCCCCCCCCACACCGGTTTTTCTCAAAATAAGTACTAGAGGTAGTCAATATACATTTTCACTGTTGCTATGCACTATGTTTGACAACGGGGATAAACAAATCTCCTTGGAGAAGCTGACACCAGCGACGTATTTGAAGAGAAGAGGATTACATGATAAGCGCTATAATTTTCAGATATTAGTAAACAAGTGTTTAAGAGAATATTGTTCTGCAGGATATCACAGTGATGTGTGATAGATGAATAGTGAAGTCTGTAGTTTGAGAGGATATGTTATTTATAAGGAATATAATTATATTTTAAAAATTATTTTTTTAAAAAAAAAAGTCGTAGCTTGTGTGGTAAAACACCCCCTACGCTGAGGGGTAAAACGCCCCCCAGAGGGCATAGTTTCTCTCTATCATAATTACTATAATAATATATTTCAGTCTATCAAATCCTTTGTTTTACACTTAATGCAGTATAACTAGGTGGTAAAATCTAAATATTTAAACAAAATTAAAGAAAAGAAAAGAAAAATTACCTCAAGTGAGCATTAGGCTAGCTTGATAGCACAGTTGGCTCACTGATGGAAGGTGGTTAGGTGACCCAATGAATTGGGTGGCTTTTAATGCATTTATTGGATATATTTTACTACATAAATATACAAATTTATAAGTTTAATATTTATTTAGGGTTTTCTGTTTGTCTTGGTGATAGTTGTGAACAAATACATCAATTATCAAATGTTAAAAATTTGGATATGTTGGATATTCCTCAAATAAATATTAAAAATATTAAATATATAGGCCTATACATGTTGATACATTACTTGCCTTTTACTTTTAGAGATTAAAAACTAGTCTGTTCATTTTGCTGTTGATCTATGAAGCAAACTGGTTGGTAAAGAAAAGGGGGCATTTTACCCCACCTTGGGGGGTGTTTTACCCCACCGCTGGGGCAAAATGCCCCCTTTGTACAAAAATATTTTCAGTTAAAATACTAATTAATTATGAAGGCTGAGCAATTTTAATATTTGGTGAATAACTCCTGCCATAGTCACTCAAAACCAGGATGGCAATTCTAGTCACATTTATGTTTTGTTTCACTGTAATGTCACATTTTCCTTAAGGGGGGCGTTTTCCCCCACTCTACCCATCATTTCATATCATTATAAAGTAATGAATTTATTGACTAAATGCTGTATTAGTAGAGAAAGAACAGCAGTCAAGGCTAAGAGGATGCTAAGTACCTCAAACAACGTGACAAAAATACACAAAAAGTCTGACCCAAATATTTAAAGCTAGTGACATGAGTAAGCAAATTGATATGTTCATGTAGCCGACAGAACCATATAAATAAATCAGAATAACATCATATTTCAGTTTTTTAAAATTCAAGCACATTGTTTTGAATGCGGACACAAAGACGGTGCCCAGCTACAACTCAGTAGGCTGTTCAATTACATAATATTTGTCCCAAATCATTGTTAATGTGCATAATGACTTCACCTTAGGCTGGGATATTGTGCATTTTCAGAAAAACATTTGTCTTTCTATGGCTTTAATATAGTCTGTTAATATAGTCTATTTATTTCATTTAAAAAGAACAGTACATTTTCATGGTTCTGTACACTTTTATGGTTCTGTACACTTTTATTTTTTTGTTTTTGTAAAAAAGTTTCTATTTTACTTTGAGTGTTATGTTTGTTTTCATTCAGTATCCCCAATTAAAAATATATTGGTTGATTAATCAGTTCGGTCCAACCTAGTTATTGTTAGAGGTAAAAATCCACTATCGGTTGACCTCTATTCAAAACGTTTCAATCCAGCAGTAGAAGTATAACATAAAGGACTTACCTTCATCCATGACCCAAAACAATATATCCAGAGTTGGCTCTTTTAAAAACATGAAAACGTCGTCAAAACAACACAACATGTTTTAGTTCCAAACTTTTACAACCCAGTGACTTTTATTGGGCTGGTGATTCTTCTGAATCTAATGAGTTCTCTCTTGATAGCTTCATCTGGTATAAACGACAGCACATTTGAGATAATTACCTTACATGTTAACGTAGCTAATAAGAATGGACAAAAACTTCCATTATACTACTGCTGAATGCTCGAATCTGATTGGTTGACCAACGTTCTAAGGTGTGAAATTATTTTCAGGGAAATGCACGACTAAAGTAGTTCTATGTAGGTCTTGACCACATTACAGTTCCATATCACTTTGCCAAATGATTTCAGTTATTTCAAAAGGTCCTTACAGCCTACAACCGCAAAAGAAACAAAACCCACAATGACACCGGCCAAGCAAATTAATATAGTAAACTACAGGATGAAAACAAATTAGTGTCATGGTTTTTGCCACAAAATAAGTTTTATTGTGTCCTGAAAGCGCATACTCTCTCTCTCTCTCTCTGCATGCGGGGAGTTTTTGGGGTGAGGGTGCTCACGGAGAGGTGTTGGGAAGTCTGATTTTCTCTTTCTTATTTATTTGAATTAAGGAAAAAAGTGAAATTGAGACATATTTTTGTAAAGCTGATTTGTGACATTAACATCACGTTTTGGTGGTGTTCGCTGAAACGTCGGGGGGAGAGCCACCGGTTTCACGGCGTCATGGAGTCCGCTGTGTACCTGCTCAGGGTGTGTCAGTGGAGGATGTGCTGCTGGCGGTCGGAGAAGAGGTTGGATACGACAACATTTCTTCGGCCTCCAGGATGAACAAAGCGGTAGTGATTTTTGTTAAAGAGGACCCACATAGCAAACAGACTTGGCCCAAATGTGGCCTCATAATGGTACTGCTGGCGTGTTGCCGGCACTGGCATGCATCATGTCAGCCAACTGTGGGCCATGTGTGGCAATGATGGCACTGCATGCATGACGGCAGACAATATTTGGGCCAATTGTGGATGTGTGGTGTGTGGCCCAGATCAGTGTAACGATTATGGGCCATACTCTGTGTACTGCATGCGTGACGGCAGACAACATTTGGGCCGATTGTGGATGTGAGGTGTGTGGCCCAGATCAGTGTAGTGATTATGTGCCATACTCTGTGTACTGGACAATTAATAAGTATTTAGGCCTGCAATATTCAAGGCTATATTCCCTCCTCTCTCCTCTCTCTGAAACAGATGTTATGATTTTAATAATTAATATTAATTGGCTTTTCTGGTTGCTGGATGAGATTCACGTGATGCGTCGGTTGAAATTTCTCGCACTGAAGGGTGAAGACGTCTGTCGGACAACCGCTGTTCTAGGTAAGTGAAGTTATGTTGTGTACGACCTAACATTAGATGTTATGTTATGTTATGTTAGATGTTTTGAATCAATATTTGGCCTTTTGGAAAGAATTTAACTTAATTTTTTTTTACAAAAAAGCTGCCAAATGCGGTTAAAACTCGCAGATTATTTTGGTTATTATGATTAATGAATTCCATCACTCTTTATGTAACAGCTATCTTTAAAAATAGAATAACAACCCATTTTTGGCACTTTTTGAAATACATGAAACTCGGATGCCACTTTGTTCTTTATTGAAGTGAATTTTGCCTATAAGGTAGCTAATTCACTGCCCCTTGAACTTGAGAACCCAGATATGAGGATTGACGCAACCGGGGTGAGATAGACCGGCCTGCGGGATGTCCGAGACGCGGTGCTTCCTGTCCGGTGTGCGGAACAATGTAGCCTAATGTTGTTAAAATGATAGGAAAAATCACAGCAAAATCAGCAACAGTAATTGGCTTTTTGAGCTGAAAGTGATTCAAAGTTGTACAATCAGATTTAATTATATCTAAATCTAATCTCTGACTTTGATAATCAGGATAGGTGTCATGATCACCGTCTGTTCCTGTCAGTTCCCGGACTACATCTCCCATCATCCTCTCTGCCACTCACCTGCACACACTTCACACTAATCACTAATCAACACACCCAGCTGCAGCTCATTACCAGGACTATAAAAGACTCTTACACACATCACCTCACTGCTAGGTCTTGTTTTCCCTGTGTGACATTTCCAAGCGTTATTATTCTGTTTCCCTGTCTGTTCCGGTTCCTGTTGCTGATCCCTGTCTGGTTCTACAGTTCTGTGATTGTTAGCTGCCTGCCTTTTGACCACTGCCTGTTTCCTGACTACGATTCTGCCTGTCTCTGATGTTCCTGTTCGCCCCGTTTGACCATGCCTGTACGACCACGCTCAACATTTAATAAAGCTTTGCATGTGGATCTTA
Source organism: Chanodichthys erythropterus (assembly GCF_024489055.1). Taxonomy (NCBI): domain Eukaryota; kingdom Metazoa; phylum Chordata; class Actinopteri; order Cypriniformes; family Xenocyprididae; genus Chanodichthys; species Chanodichthys erythropterus. The sequence continues at coordinate 10,266,271 of NC_090222.1, forward strand.
CTCTGAGTCCCGCCTTCGTTACAATAGGTCTATGTCTGATATTTTTGTTTTAGCTAGTAGACATTCTTAAAACAATAAGAAAGCAATTTGTTATTTCGTAAGCATTTTGCATCAGTCATGTAGAATCAAATCTTGAATAATCATTGTGTCACATAAACAAAGACATGTTTTTGGTATTTGTAGGAGGTCATTGTTAGTTTACATTAACCTATGCAATAAGTAACTGTTTAAGACAGACCAGTACATTTTGAAATTAAATTCACTTTTTTTGAGGTGGAAATAAGATGGTATGCTTTGAATGCGTTCCATTATCAGTACTTCAACAGTGCATTGGTTACTCTGTTTACACCACAGTTTCCATATCTCAACATTTTTAAGGTTTTTGTTTGCTAAAATGGTCTTATTTGCCATAATACTGTTGTCAAACTCTGACAAGCCAGTTAGTCATTCAATAGTGCCATATTATTGGCAATCATTTCCTGTAAAAAACACCAAAGCAACCTTATTTTTCATTTGTTACCTACATTTATTTACAGTAGATGGATGAATGTATGTATATGTATTTATTAATTTTGTATTATTATTTTGTCTTTTAGCTGCTGTGAGGAAAAAATTGTCTGACACCACGTGGTGCCAGACAATTTTTCTTGTACAAGACTAAAAGTCTGCTCCTGATAGAGATGGAATAAGGAGAGAGCACTTGTGGAGAAATGAGGGGCTGCAGAGCTGTACTTCACTTCATGAGGACAGTCCTAAATAGGATCACGTTCTCCCTCACACATACAAACATTCTGATGTGTAAATTTGTTTTAACTTTTTTTTTTTTTTTTTTTATTTGCTCTATATGTGTTGAGAGTAAAATTATATTATAATATCTTTACATTTCAGTGCTAGATTCATTCATATATTCATGAGGTGGTAATAAGATATGCTTTGATTGTACTAAATAAACTTCACACAGTTACACAATTCTGAATGTGGTTATTATATTATTATTATTATTATTATTATTGGCTTGTGCAATATTGTTAAACTAATTTTGAGAATTGAATGTTCTTGTGACTCATTTCACATGGTTTGGGTAAGATTAGGCTGGGTTATGGCTAATTTTTGGGGTTTCTGGTTAAAGGGTGGTGGTGATATGGTTAACATATGGCTGAGAATTGGTACCAATAATAAAACCTGTATTGGCTCAGTTCAGGGCCAGTTAAGGGTGATTAACTGGCTGAGATTCGGGCCGGTTATGGCCCATGTGTAACCCCTGTCTTTAATCCAGTTCTGGGCCACTTCAGGGCCGTCATTCTTTGCGGTACTTGGGCCGAGGGAAACGTGATCGTGTGGCCCGGAGCTGGGCCAGAAAACATTTGCTATGTGGGGAGAGACTAGTGAGCCGCTTGGTTAGCAACGGAATTGTGGTAAGTGGCGATTTTGTTGTTGTTTCACCACTTGTTACACCTACAACAAAAGTTTTTATATCGAATGTACCCCTATTTATTGGGAATGAGGACATTGAACAGGCATTAGCTCAGTATGGTAAATGTGCTAGTGCGATTAAAATGATCCCGTTGGGATGTAAACATGAAGCACTGAAACATGTGTTGTCTTTTCGGAGACAGGTATTTATGTTTCTGAATGTGTCTTTCAGAGTGGTACATGAAGGAAAGTCGTACATGATTTATGTTAACACGGGAAGTTTGAAGTGTTTTGAGTGTGGGGATATTGGGCATAAAAAGTTGGAATGCCCACACAGAGCACAGGCGAATGAGGAGGCCGCAGGGCCTATTGGCATAACGTTACCTGTTGTTAAGGTAAATAGTACAACTTTTCAGTCTCAAGAGGAGAGTATTGCTCAGAATGATGAATCATGTGAAAGTGTTGAACTAAGACAAAATAAGGAAGATAAAGTGGTGAATGTGGCAGAGGAACGTGAGGTCTTGGAACACAGTGCAGGAATAGTGGTAAAGAAAGTAAGTGAAAGTGCGGATTGTGAAGTGTTTAGTAGGCCTATTGAAAATAATGAAAGCTCAAATGATGTTGAAAACCGTGAGGAAGACAATACATTGTCTGAGTTATCTGACATTTCTGAGTTTGAGTCACAGAATATAGATGAAACCTACTCTGTGCAAGAGATTAATGAGTTTTTGAATTTGACGTTTGGAAAAACTGTTCAGGTGACAGATTTTTTCCCGGATATAGACAAGTTTATATGGTCAGTGGTGTCAATGCAGAAAGTTGTTAGCTTTGAAGCCCTGTGTAAAAAGAAGAGGTTCAGGTTGAAGAAAATTATAGCTAAATTACGGAGAGAAAAAAAGCTTTACAAAAATAGAATGGTCAAATGCACAGGGTGAATTTCATACTTTATTTCATGTATCTGTTTACATTTTTTTCCTCTTTTTCCATCTTTCTATGGAACTTCTAAAATTAGGTTCCTTAAATATAAATGGGGGCAGAGATAGAAATAAATTAGCTATGATTTCAGAGTTTGTTAAGCAAGTAGATATTGTTTTATTGCAAGAAACGCACACAAGTAATGATAATGAGACTCAGTGGGGTATTGTCACGGATCCCTTGTTCCCCTGGACTCCATTTCCCATGATCCTCCTGTTTCTTCACCTGCACTCACTTCCCTCGTCATCTCCCCATCATCACGGATCACCTGCACCTGGACTCTAGTATCTGCACTCCCTTTATAATGCACTCACTCCCTGCACTCCTTGTCCGTTCTCTGTTGTGTTACATGTGTATGTTGGTGTTCCTGCCTTTGTTTATTGAAGTAAAGAGTATATTATTGTGGAAATCCGTATCTGCCTCATCTCTCTACCAATACACGTAACAGAAGAACGGACCTTAAAAAACGCCAGGATTTCCACAAAGGAAATATGGAGACTTTCCCCGGCTCCCTGACTCCAGCTTCTCCAACGACTCTCACCCATCTATCAATCGGCTATCGCCTAATCGGGCTCCTGCAGGTAGGTCGTTCGCTGGAGAGGTATGTGGAGGAGTTCATTGAGCTTGCTTGTTTGTCTGACTGGCCTGAAGCATGTTTGATCTCTCTGTTTCTGGATGGACTAGATGACGACACTATCCGTTTTGGTGAACCCGATTATCGTTTCTCCTTAAGCGAAACTATAAATTCCATTTTATGGTTAAATGACTCCAAATTCGTAGTAGATTGGGTTCAGGATGGGTGTCTGTCTCTGGTCCATCCAGAAACCGCTCCAGCCGCCGCCTACGAGCCCTCAGCTCCAGCCGCCGCCGCCGCCGAGCCCTCAGCTCCAGCCGCCGCCGCCGAGCCCTCAGCTCCAGCCGCCGCCGCCGAGCCCTCAGCTCCAGCCGCCGCCGCCGAGCCCTCAGCTCCAGCCGCCGCCTACGAGCCCTCAGCTCCAGCCGCCGCCGCCGAGCCAGCCGCTCCTGCCGCCACCGAGCCCTTTATTTTGATGAACTTTGCTCTAAAAGTCTCTAATTCAAGAACTGTTTTCCCTCCCTGCCTCCCTCTCCCGCCTCCTCCCATTTGTCTCTGCACTAAACCTCCATCTCAAGCCCCCTCGCCCAGATCTCCACCTCGGACCTCTGGGCGATTACCTTCACCCCGGCTCCAACCTCCCTCTGCTCCACCGTTGTCCAGCAGTCCTCCAGTATCACCAGTCTCCATCCTGCCTCCACTCACACCTTGGTCACTCATCAGCCTGCCCTCACTTCTGGACTGCACTCCTCCGTCTCCGCTCTGTCACTCAGTTCCAGTTGGCCTCCTCACTCCCCCCGGTGTTCGTTTTGTTGACTGTCTTACTGCTTCCACTGCGGCCTTCTGGAGCCCCGGCTGCGCTTCGGTCGGCGGAGCCTACAGTTTCGCCATCTCCCGCCGGTCCTTCAGCGCCGCCTGGGCTCAACGACCCTAAGCCTTCAGCCCCGGACCAACCATGGCTACCTTCGGCCCCTGACCCTCCATGACTGCCTTCGGCCCCTGACCCACCGTGGCTGCCCGCTGCACCTGACCCGCCATGGCTGCCTTCGTCTCCTGACACACCATGGCCTTGGAAACCGCCCTGGAGACCTCCACTCCAGTCTTCTCCTCCCCCTGCTCCGGCTTGAGGTCTCCAGGGCGCCCACCCCCCTCCCGGTTGTTCCATCTACGGTGCGAGGACGCGCCTACCGGGAGGGGGAGGTACTGTCACGGATCCCTTGTTCCCCTGGACTCCATTTCCCATGATCCTCCTGTTTCTTCACCTGCACTCACTTCCCTCGTCATCTCCCCATCATCACGGATCACCTGCACCTGGACTCTAGTATCTGCACTCCCTTTATAATGCACTCACTCCCTGCACATTTTTTTCCAAAAAATGTAATGTAAATATTTTATCAGTAGATGAAATTGTTAAAGGAAGAGCACTTTTAAGTAAAGTAGAGATTGAAGGAATAACATTTGTCTTAATTAATGTATATGCGCCTAATAATAGACTTGAGCAAGTGTTTTTTTTTTATGGAATTGAGATCAGTTATTCAGAAATTTGATGATACTGTGTGCATGATAATTGGGGGGGATTGGAACTGCACAACAAATTTCTTAGTTGATAGGAATGGAGAGGAACCACATAATCAATCAAGTATGCAATTGTTAAAAATTATAAATGAATTTTATTTAATAGATTTATGGAGAAGTAGGAATATAGGAGTTAGACAATATACTTGGTTGAAGGTATCTAGTAATCAAGTTAGTGGTGCTTGGTTAGATAGATTTTATTTGGGGAAAATTTGGAATAATAAGGTAATGAATGTATCTATTTTGCCAAATGGTTTTTCAGATCATCATATGATTATTTTTTATTTTAATTAAAAAAAAAGTGGTTAAACCTTGTTATTTGTGGCATTTTAAAGACATCAGGTTTTGTGAAAAGTTTCAGTTTTTTTGGGATGACTGGAAACTTAAGAAAGACATTTTTGAAAACTTGGAGTTTTTTTGCAAGAAAAAGTAAAAGGGGCACTTGTATGATCAAGAATTTGTTCAATCAAAGATATGGATGCTCCTAGTGCATATTTTTTTTTTAATTTGGAGAAGAAAAGTGTTTTATAAAAACAGTTGTGCCATATTAGATGTCCTAATGGAAGTATAACTTCTGACCCTCTTGAAATAAGAAAAATGACAATAGATTTTTATTCTAAATTATATTGCGCTCAGAGTTGTGATTCTGAAAGTATTGTGGACTTGCTTTGTGACTTGCCTCAGCTGAGAGATGAACAAAGAAACTCACTGGATGAACAGATAACTTTGCAAGAGCTTACAGATGCAATGGGACATTAATCTACTGGAAAATCCCCAGGAGTGGATGGTATACCTGTGGAGTTTTATCAGGCTTTTTGGAAATTACTTGGACAAGATTTTAATGAACTGATGATAGATTGCATTAAAAGAAAGACATTACCCACGAGCTGTTGCAGAGCAGTTCTATCATTAATTCCTAAAAAAGGAGACTTGGGACTATTAAAAATCTGGAGACCAGTGTCGTTGCTTTGCTCGGATTACAAAATATTTTCAAAGGTGCTAGCAAACAGACTTAAGAAATATCTACATGTATTAGTTCATAGAGACCAGTCCTATTGTATACCTGATAGATCACTTATGGACAATTTGTTTTTGTTGCGTGATGTGATTGATTTTAATCAAAGTAATCGTTTTGATTTAGGAGTTCTTTCGCTTGATCAAGAGAAAGCTTTTGATCAAGTTGATCATAAGTATCTTTTCACTGTTTTAAAAGAATTTGGTTTTGGTGAAAATTTTATATTGTCACAGACACGTCAGGTTCCACCTCACTCCCTTACCCGCGCACTCAATCACCGGAATTCTAATCACCGCCACCTGAAGCTCATCACCACAGTCATCAGTCACACATTGTCCGGTCTCGTTCGTGATACACCCCGTTGTTCACTTACCTCAAGGACTCTCAAAACGATACTTACCTGTCTACATCATCTCCTTCGTCTCCATTGTCTCCAGTACTCCTCGTGTTCCTACCTGCCTGTGTGTGTGAGTGTTCCTGTCTGCCATCTCCAACGTCTCCTTCTATCATCACCTGCAACACAAAGAAAAGGACAGTATTACCTCTCATTCATCTCCAAGACCTTCCATATCTCCATTCACTTACCTGTTTGCTCTGCTGATTGTCTTAATAAACTACCCAACTGCTTTTATCTCTGCTTCCGGTGTCTCTGATGTAACAGAAGACCGGACCTTAACAGCCATACATCAGCATGAGCTACCATGACCCATTTCAAGAGCTCGTGGACGCATTGCGCCGAGCACTCACCCCTCAACCACAGTCACCGTCGCCAGGACCCCTCACCGCTGCCACTTCCGCATCCACTGTCACCGCTGCTTCACCTGTTTACACCGCCAGTCCCATGGCCAAACCAGCGCCCTACTCAGGATCGGCGGAGGATTGCAGCGGATTCCTTCTTCAGTGCGAGTTGGTCCTGGAGATGCAGCCGCACCTCTATCCCACCGAAACGGCGAAGATAGCGTTCATAATCTCCCAACTGCAAGGTAAGGCCCTTCAATGGGCGGATTCCCTCTGGACTCAAAAAGGCTCAGTCGTAAAATCCTATCCAGCGTTCGTCTCCCACTTCAGAGAAGTCTTCGGAAGACCTTTGGCTGATTCTTCTACTGGTGAGAAACTGTACAATTTAAAACAAGGAAACCAGACTGTTAACGATTATGCCTTGCAGTTCAGAACGCTCGCCGCAACCAGCGGCTGGAATGAACAAGCCCTCATCACCACCTTTCGACAAGGTTTGGAGCCTAATGTGCGGTTGCATCTCGCTGCATACGAGGACTCCATGGGACTCGAACAATTCATCCAACTCGCCATCCGTGTGGGTTCTCGTATGCAGTCGTGTCTCCTTGAGCACCAGGGCCAACCACTGACCACCACCCTCCTCCGTCGGTCCGAACCCGTCAGCTCTCCAGAACCAGCCACCGAACCCATGCAAGTGGATAACTCACGTTTGTCTCCAGCAGAAAGGCGGAGAAGGCTGACCCTGAATCTTTGCTTGTACTGTGGATCCCCTGGGCATGTCATCTCCACATGCCCAACCCGTCCTCCTCGACCTGTGGTGAGTGCTATCATTCCTTCAATCCAAAAGATGAAACCACTCACTACTATCGTAAACCTTACTGCTGCTAATGCTTCCGTTCCAGTGGTGGCGCTCCTCGATTCAGGGTCAGCAGGAAACTTCATCTCCGGCGCCCTCTGTCGACACCTCGGGCTCAAGACCTCGCCTTCTCCGATTAACTACCAGGTCCACTCCATCACGGGCAAACCCCTAAGCCGAAAGATGGTTCGTCGCGTTACTGGTCCCCTTCAACTGCAAGTGGGTATCTTCCACTCTGAGAACATCCATCTGCTGGTTCTGGAGGAATCCACCGCTGACGTGGTTCTAGGGCGCCCGTGGTTGGAACTCCACAATCCCACCATCTCCTGGCGCACGGGCGAAGTCCTGAAGTGGGGCGACCACTGCTTCTCCAGCTGTTTCCCAGAACTTCCTGTTCCAAGATCTCCTCTCTCCAAGAATATCTCCGTGAACGCTACCTCCATCGAAAGTCCTGTGGAAAAACGCTCCGTCGATGTTCCACCCGACTACGCCCCCTTCAGTGACGTCTTCTGCCCGCAACGCGCCTCCAAGCTTCCTCCACACCGGCCATGGGACTGCGCCATCGATCTGTTACCGGGTGAGCCAGTGCCTAGGGGACGCATTTACCCCCTATCTGTACCGGAGGAGAAGGCCATGGAGGAATATATTAAAGAGGCCCTTAACCAAGGATACATCCGCCCGTCTACTTCCCCTGCTGCTTCAAGCTTCTTCTTCGTGGCCAAGAAGGACGGAGGCTTGCGGCCCTGTATCGATTATCGCTCATTGAACAAGATTACAGTGAAATTCAGGTATCCACTTCCCCTCGTCCCAGCGGCCCTGGAACATCTCCGCGGTGCCACTGTGTTCACCAAGCTGGACCTCCGCAGCGCGTATAACCTCATCCGGATACGCGAGGGGGACGAGTGGAAGACCGCCTTCGTCACGCCCACCGGCCACTATGAATATCTTGTGATGCCGTATGGCCTGGTCAACGCCCTCCGTATTCCAGGATTTCATCCATGAGGTGCTCCGGGAGTTCCTCCACAAGTTCGTCCTGGTGTATATTGATGACATCCTCATCTACTCCCGGAGCTTGGCCGAACATCGCCACCACGTTGCGGAGGTCCTCAAGCGCTTACGGCAGTTCCAACTCTTCCTAAAAGCAGAGAAGTGTTCCTTCCATCAGTCCTCTGTCCACTTCCTGGGATATGTGATTGACCACAGTGGCATCCGGATGGACGAGGGGAAGGTTTCCGCCATCCAGAACTGGCCAACTCCCACTACCATTAAAGAACTCCAACGTTTCCTCGGCTTCTCCAATTTCTACCGTCGCTTCATCAAAAATTACAGCACCATCGTCAGCCCACTCACCAACCTGCTCCGTAAACAGCCCAAGTCTCTGTCCTGGTCCCAGCCTGCCACAGAAGCTTTTAAGACCCTCAAGAAAGCCTTCACCACCGCTCCCCTCCTCGTCCACCCCAATCCAGATTTACCATTCGTCGTGGAGGTGGACGCCTCCACCACCGGAGTGGGAGCGGTCCTCTCACAGCAGCAGGGGAATCCAAGTAGGCTCCATCCATGCGCCTTCTTCTCCCGCAAGCTCAACCCGGCGGAGGTAAATTACGACATCGGGGACCGTGAACTCCTGGCTGTCAAGCTCGCCCTTGAGGAGTGGAGGCATTGGTTGGAGGGAGCTAACCACCCTTTCCAAGTTCTTACTGACCATAAAAACCTTGAGTATCTGAAAGCTGCCAAACGACTCAACCCACGTCAAGCCAGATGGGCAATGTTCTTCTCAAGATTTAACTTTGCCATCTCATACCGCCCTGGGTCGAAGAACCTCAAGGCCGATGCTCTCTCACGTCTCCACGCTCCCGAGGAGAAGAATGATGACCCTGAAACTATCCTGCCCGAGTCTCTCTTCATGAGCCCCATCGAATGGTCGGAAGAGACCTTACCCTCCTCCAATGCCTCCTCACGCACTCCGCCGGGTTGTCCCCAAGGCTTGCGTTACATCACCAGGACACGACGCACTCCACTCCTGCACTCCGTTCACTCATCACTTGGCACTGGTCACCCGGGGGTCAATGAGACCCTCTCGCTGCTCAAACAGCGCTTCTGGTGGCCAAACATGGCCAGCGACGTCAGAAGGTACGTGCAGGGCTGCAGGGAGTGCGCCATCTCCAAGAGCCCACGCCATCTTCCAACCGGCAAGCTCAATCCTCTGCCCATTCCTGAGAGACCCTGGTCACACCTGGGAGTAGACTTCGTTACCGACCTCCCAGAATCTGATGGTCACACCTGTATTCTGGTAGTCGTAGACCGTTTCTCCAAAGCCTGCCGTCTGATCCCCCTGGAAGGTCTACCCACTGCCATGGCCACAGCAGAATTAATGTTCAACCATGTCTTCCGTCATTATGGAATCCCCGAAGACATAGTCTCTGATAGAGGACCCCAATTTATCTCTCGAGTCTGGAAGGCGTTCTTCTCCCTCCTGGGTGTGACCGTCAGCCTATCGTCTGGATACCATCCTCAGTCGAACGGGCAGACGGAACAGAAGATCCAGGAGATTGGGCGCTTCCTGCGTACCTTCTGTCATGGCCACCAGGACTCCTGGAACCAGTACCTGGGCTGGGCCGAGTACGCCCAGAACTCCCTCCGTCAAGCTACAACAGGATTAACACCTTTTCAATGCGTGCTCGGCTTCCAGCCCCCACTGTTCCCCTGGGACGGGGAACCCTCCAACGTGCCAGCGGTCGACTACTGGTTCCGGGAGAGCGAGAGGGTATGGGACTCAGCTCATCACCAGCTGCAGAGAGCCCTGCGCAGGCGCAAGATGACAGCCGACCTTCGGCGCTCCCACGCTCCTACCTACCAACCGGGGCAGAAGGTCTGGCTGTCCACCAGGGACATCAGGATGCGCCTGCCCTGCAAGAAGCTGAGTCCCCGCTTCATTGGCCCATTCACCATCCTCCGACAGATCAATCCCGTCACCTACCGGTTACAACTTCCTGCACAATATAAAAGAATTCATCCAACCTTCCATGTGTCACTCCTAAAACCTCACCACCCTTCTGTTCTTCCTTCCACAGAACCTGACGTGGCAGCCGTCGAGCCCCCCCTTCCACTCATCCTGGACGATGGGACTGCCTACGAGGTTCGAGAGATCCTGGACTCCCGGCGCCGTGGTGGTCTCTTAGAATATCTGGTGGATTGGGAAGGCTACGGTCCCGAAGAACGCTCATGGGTCCCTAAGAATGATATCCTTGATCCTACTCTGTTACAGACTTTCCACACCAACCACCCGGACAGACCTGCCCCACGACCTCGAGGACGACCACCACGACGTCGGGGTCCTCGGCCCTCAGGAGCGGGCCGTGGGAGGGGGGGTACTGTCACAGACACGTCAGGTTCCACCTCACTCCCTTACCCGCGCACTCAATCACCGGAATTCTAATCACCGCCACCTGAAGCTCATCACCACAGTCATCAGTCACACTATAAGAACCCCACACTCACACACACACATTGTCCGGTCTCGTTCGTGATACACCCCGTTGTTCACTTACCTCAAGGACTCTCAAAACGATACTTACCTGTCTACATCATCTCCTTCGTCTCCATTGTCTCCAGTACTCCTCGTGTTCCTACCTGCCTGTGTGTGTGAGTGTTCCTGTCTGCCATCTCCAACGTCTCCTATCATCACCTGCAACACAAAGAAAAGGACAGTATTACCTCTCATTCATCTCCAAGACCTTCCATATCTCCATTCACTTACCTGTTTGCTCTGCTGATTGTCTTAATAAACTACCCAACTGCTTTTATCTCTGCTTCCGGTGTCTCTGATGTAACATATATCTTATATAAAGTTGTTGTATTCTGATGCTTTTGTAATGGTCAAAGCTGGAGGTGGATTGAATGCACCTATAAGGATGTCCAGGGGTATAAGACAAGGCTGTCCACTTTCTGGACAGTTATATAGTCTGGTAATTGAACCATTTTTGTGTCAGCTAAGAAAAGAACTAACTGGAATTTTAATTCCTGATTTAAAGAGTGCATTTAAAGTATCCTTATCAGCGTATGCTGAAGATGTCACCGTGTTTATAAAAAGTCAAGATGATGTGAAGGTTTTAACAAAAATTATTTGAAAATATGAAAAAGCATCCTCAGCCAGAGTGAATTGGGGAAAAAGTGAGGGATATATTATTGGTAAATGGGAAGAAGTAGGACTCCCAAAACTACCATGTGGTCTACATTGGGGTAGAGAGGGGATAAAAGCACTGGGTGCGTTTTTGGGAAATGAGCAATTTCAAAGAAGGAACTGGGAGGGATTGCTGGAGAAGGTGTCAGCCCGATTGTCTAAATGGAAGTGGCTATTACCACAATTGTCATACAGAGGGCGAGTCTTGGTCATTAACAACTTGGTGGCTTCAACATTGTGGCATAAGATGACAGTTATGGAGCCTCCAGTTGAGTTGGTTTGTAAAATACAAAGGATCATCGTAAATTTTTTTTTGGAGTGGGGCACACTGGATCCATGCTGCAGCACTTTATTTACCTGTTCACGAAGGAGGTCAAGGGCTGGTGGACGTGAGAAGTCGGTTGATGGCTTACAGGATAAAAACAGCACAAAGACTTTTATATCAAAAGGACATAGCTGGGGCCCATACTGCAAGATTTATTTTGAAGAACGCAGGTGGGCTCAGGTTGGATAAACATTTGTTTATAATGGACTTGGGGAAGGTGAGCCTGTCAGAGATCACTCCCTTTTATAAGTCAATGCTTCAGGCCTGGAAAACAGTTTTTAAAGTGGACTGAAGTAGTGAAGATACAGGACAATGGACTATGGAAGAACCTTTATTTTTTAATCCGATGATCCAAACAAGGCTTTTGTCGGCAGTAAGTGTATCTTCAGTTTTGAAGCATCATGGTATTGTGAAAATGAGACACCTTTTGAATGATGATGGATGGAAGCCGGTTGAAATCCTTAAGGAAATGACAGGATTGAAATCTGAACGTCTTGTTTCTAAACTGATAGAGGAGATCTGGAATGTTTTACCAAGTGTGAACAGAGCGTATATTGAAAGGAGTTGGTCAATGGACTTAAAAGATACAGAAGAGGAATTTCCAAAAATCAGAGTGTCTCCAGTGGTACTTGAAGAGGGAGTGGAAGAAAATACGGACTCTATTCTGTCTTTTGACACACCTCAGCTGGACTGTTTTGAATCAATATCAAAGAAAGCAATTTACTATTCTTAAGTAAAAGTGACACATCAAGTTTCTCGTAAGAGAATAAAGGTTTCAAAGTGGCCAGGTTTGTTGGGACCAGACTTCCTTGTGAGAGACAGGTGGAGAGCCCTGTATAAGCCTCCCATAGAGAAGAGGACAGCAGATCTGCAGTGGAGGCTTATTCACGGGGCGATAGCTACAGACAGACATGTGGCGCATCTGAATCCAGCAGTGGGTAGTGAATGTAGATTCTGTGGGGAACAAGAAGACTTAGAACATTTATTTTTAAAATGTGGAAGACTACAAGAGTTTTTTATTTTTCTTAAGGATTTGTTTAAAGAATTTGGTGAAGATTTTTCTGATAGGATATTTATTGGGGGTGTTAAGTATAGGTATTCAATGAGAAGGATGACATGTTTGTTAAATTATTTGTTGGGAACAGCAAAGTTGTCAATATGGTGTAAGGTAACCTTTACGTCATTTATTAGCTCAATTTTATTGTTAAAGGGAATAAGAATTGAATCAACTGTAAATGATTCACTGTAACTGATTCAGAATTAATATTTAACACTTCATCAATTATTCGTCCAGCGAAAATTGAGGTTAGAGTATTTTACCAATTCTGGATAAAATATTATTCTGTGGTCAACAGTAACAATATTTTATTATGGTTATTGTTATTATAATTATTATATTATTATAAGCAAGAGGTAACCTGATCTTTAAGTCTAAGGCAGTAATTTGACACACAACACAAGAAACTCGTATATGTGAAAATCAAAACAAGATTTATTGACTACTTCTAATGATTACAGGAAACTAAGGCTAAACACACACACACACACACACACATACATACATGCACACACATTCGCGGAGTTGATGAGTTATGAAAAGTCCCAAGTTCAGTGCTAACTTAACCTGAGGAAAATCACAAAAGCAGAGCTTTGGCTTGATTCTTTAGGTTTAAAGGAGTTTCACCAGTTTCCAGCAAGAGAGAGAGAAGTTTGCTTGTACCTGCGTTTGCTCTGACAGCTGAGGTAATCGGGTTGTTCCGTGACTCGTGTAGCTACAGCGGAGTCCCGTTCTTCTTCTCGGGAAAGCCCTGTGGGTTGCGCGGAAGCTTTGAAGGATGCTGCTGGCTGGTGAAGCTGTTCTGATCTGAGCGTCTGGCTTGAGCGGCTCTCTTCTTGGGAGACTTTGGTCAGATATTTCAGATATTTTTTTGGAGTCTGGATGTGACGGCTGTTGATCAGCGGCGTGGCTCGTAGTTGAAATCGGCGGCTGTTAGATGGAAAATCAGCCCCGATAAAGGATCTTCTCAACTTCTTCTTTTCAGCATGACCCAAGCAACTTTTCAGCCGTGGTCAAAGTATTTCTGACCGACTTCTGACTTCCAGCTTCTGACTCTGAGCTTATTTCATATTTCTCAACTGACTTTAGCTTGTTCGGACAGCATAGTTTTAAAGGAGCAATTCTGGCTTCATCCTTCAGATGCAATCCTCCAATGAGACGTTGCTACGGAGATTAGACACGCCTCGTCTATTGTCTATTGATCACATCGTGTGATATCTGCAGAACATTCTCCTGTTTTATTAACAACAATATAAAGTTTCTTAATATTTTCCTGATACTGAATTTCAATGTTTCATTCACACAGAATTACAGAGAATTATAAATTCTGCATTTAGAGCTCAAACACGACACACTTCTTACACACATATTACTAGACTGACCTAATTAAAACAATGATTACAAGAGAAAGAAAATGCATACGGGAATCCAAACATATAATGCATTGACTCCAACATATTAGTAATCACATCATAGCAAATGTTATCCTGGATATAGTTAATACTTTAAGTAATCGACAATTGTCCCTTTTGAGATTCAAGATTGAGTCCTTAAGCATAGTTTAAACTTTGACCGGAGTCACGAGTGACCGGGTCAGGATGGATTGCTCACACAAGGGAGGTATTGATAGGACAGATTCGTCTTTAAATCCGTTGATGGGTGTTTTCCTGTTCCGTCCGATAATACAAGAGGGTTTTGTGAGAGAATCAATAGATTTAATGTGATCAGATCCATGTGATGGGTTCTGATTAGTTTATTGCTGATGAGCAAAGAAGTCCTTTAGACAGAGTCCTTTGTTAAAAGAAGTCTCGTCATTACTTCTGTTAAGGCTAGGTTTTTCCTGTCAGGAAATGGATCTTTTGGACCAAATGAAGCTTTGTTCAATCATGCTTCTGGCTGATAAAGCCATTTGGTAACGTCTGTCGAACGGGTCCCTACAGAGTCCCCCTTTTGCTTGGCGAGGTTCCTGGTGCGAACGTCGGCAGGCACTGGAACAAGAGGCAGAGAGAGAACAGACAAACACAAAACACAAACAACGCTTCCCTCACTTGACTGAGGCCTGGTGAAGGACTTGGGTATCTTGGACTAAACGGGTTAGGAACACTCCAACTAACATAGGGGCGTACTGTTTAAGATCAGTTGTAATTGGGTGGTTTCGACTAATCTAATTGTCAGTGGTTCGACGAGGAGGTAGAGGAGTGATTTCAATCAGGTTGGTTGAGTTCTCGAGTTCGGGTTCAGGTTCTTGGTCGATTTTATCACGTCGGAAGATGCGCGGGACGCCCGACGTGCATCTATCAAAAAGACTCTTGCCCGGCGTTCACTCGCTTGTGCAGGAGGAAGGCCAGTGTCAAGGTCACAATATATCCTACTATAGTAGAGAAGCAAAGCGCAGTGTCAGCAGCAGACCAAGACCGAATGAATGACACGTCAGCGGGCGGAAGGCGAGCTATAGCTTCTAAGGCTGTATCAACAGGAGTCAGATCAATAAGTTGTGTTCCTTCCTCCCTGATCCTTTCTTCCGATTCTGGATCGAGGACGAAGGAGTGCTGTTTGAAGTACGGTGAGATTTCGAGTTCAGCCTGGTGCTCATCGTCGCCAAGGTGATACAATGCAAGATCGTCGATGTGGAGGATCGAGTCCTTAGGGACATTGATCCAGAGAGTTTGGTTAGGCAGGATAATGCGTGTGGCAGCTAGTGTCGGGTCTAATTGATTCTAGGCCGCAGAAGCCCTCGGTATTATCAAATACGAATGGTTTACTCGGGCAAAGGTAATGAATGTCTTCAACGAGTGCACACATTTTTAGGTTTGGGGCCAGGTACAACTGTTTGTTGTTGTCGTGGTACGCCACGACCTCAGGAGTGTGTACGTTGACATAGGTGTTCCCTTGCCAAAATCAAACATTCACAACGTCTTTGAGCCGGTAAATATTATTCGAATCGATAATGGGCAAGCTGAGGAGGAAGACTGATGATAGCAAAAGAGGAGAAGGGAAAGCATAAGGAGAGAGAGAAAAGAAAACACAAAGAGGCACAAGGACACTGAGTTTACTAGAGCAAAGTGAGTGTCACATGTGTGAAGCAACTCCTTTCTACTAGAGGTTGTTCCTAGCAGTGCTGTGGAGGAGCATGTGTAAGTGTTGTGTAAAACAAAACCAGAAAAATAAAAGTAAGAACTTTCCCTAAAATGACAAAGTCATTAGTGTGGTGTAGAGTAGGGGATTATCGGTCTGTGTCAGTGGGTTTGAACCTCCCCCTTTTCCTGTCGGTTGGAACCTTGGTGCCTCTTTATCTTGTTTCGATGGACCCATCGAAGGACAGGCTCGTTGCAGCCTTGTCTGATTTTGATTCGGTAGGCGACAGGTGAGAGCTTGTCCACAATCTCATGTGGTCCTGTCCAGTGAGGTAGGAATTTCTTTGACAGGCGATGGGGGGCTTTCTGCCTTGGCTGGGCAAAGCTGTAGTACCACACTTTGTCTCCGACATTGAGTTCTTGGTAAGAGGCCCTTTTATCGTAGTAGGCTTTATGACCTTCCGCGCTTCTTTGGAGGTTTTGTTGTGCGAAGGCGAAAGTCGCTCTCAGGTGCTGATGCAACTCTTCCAGATACTGGTGAGTGGTGTAGGCGGTGACAAGGTTCATGTCACCAGGTTGGTACAGCAGGTGTAGTGGTAGTGTCATTTGTCGCCCTGTCATCATTTTGAATGGGGCTACTCCGGTAGACCGGTGAGGGGTGGCCCTGATGGCCATCAGTACCAGAGGGAGCTTGATATCCCAATCCTTTTGGTTGGCGGACACATACTTCTTCAACATGCTTGCCACTGTCTTGTTGGCCTGTTCGACCTGCCCTGAGGACATTGGATGATGGCTTATGTGAAGCTTGGCCTGTGTGCCCAGGAGTTTCCATACATCCTGCATAACCTCAGCGGTGAAATGGGTTCCTTGGTCAGAGTTGACTCTGAGAGGCAGTCCAAATCTTGAGAAGATGTGGGTCATTAGCAGGCAGGCTGTTGTTTCTGCTGTATCGTTGGGAGCTGGGAGACACTCTACCCCCTTTGTGAATTCGCAAACCACGGTGAGGAAGTATTTGTTACCCCGTGCTGACCGTGGCAGGGGTCCTACCCAATCTATTTGGAGGTCTGACCATGGGAAGGTCATTCCTTTCTGTTGTAGTGGTGCTCTGTGGTTTGGATTTGCCGGTTGGAACTGGCAACACACCAGGCATCCTTTTACGTATTCCATCACATCTTGCTTCATGCCAGGCCAATATGCTACTTGTTTGAGCGTTTCATAGGTGGCCTTGGCGCCATGGTGTCCAGCGCATGGTGCATCGTGGGCGTGTGTCAGCATCATCCCCCTTTGGCTCTGAGGAACTACAAGCTTTGGCGCAGTTAGGGGTTCAGGGACATATGTGAGAACGCCGTCCTTGAGATGCAGCATGTGCTTGATTGAGTGAAGGTGGCGGACATCAGAGGACTTGGATAGGTCGGAGGTGGAAATGGGATGAGTTATCGGGTCGGAAATGTGAGTGGCAATGGTTTGCAGCATGGGATCAGATGCTTGGAGGGTGAGGAGAACATCCGCAGCGAACTGAGGTGAGAGGTCAACATGGGAGGAGGCGGGGGTTTGCGCACCAGCGGCGTGCTGGTGGCGGGTTATGGCTGCAACTGAAGGGTTGGGTGGGAGGGATGGGAATTTCCAAGGCTCTCCATGTGATGCATCTGCTTTGGCAAGGGCATTGGTTTGGTCATTGAGATCTTTGTCTTGGACATTTATGGCAGTCATGATTCGGAGAGAACCTGAGTCTGAGTCAGACGCTTGCAATGAGCAGATGAATGGGTCTTGGTTCCTGTTGCTTGGAGTGGAACTTGCTCTTGGTTTTGAACTTGCATCGTCAGTCAGTAGATGGGGGTCTGTGACTTGACACTGCGATTCGTTGGAGTTTACTGACTGGAGAGGCAGAGGATCACGGACTTGCGTCCATATCTTCAGGTGCTTGAAGTCTATTAAGGGTTCAAAGCGGTTAAGCAGGTCTTTCCCAATGATGTGTTGAGTGGTGAGACGTATACTGGGTGAACAAGGTTCATTGGTCCCACTGTTAGGTGAATTGAGGCCACATGTTTTAGTTGTAGGCCTGTGTGGGAATATGCTTGGAGATTCAGCTCACACCTTTGAAGTTTAAAGGTTCCATGAGACCTCTTTGTTCTGCTTTGGACTTCTTCAAGGAGATCTGTTGACATTAGGGTGATGTCAGCTCCAATGTCGAGGAGGGCTTCAACCTTGATGTGTGGTTCGATGATAGCGGAGAGGTAAAACTTTCTTTCAATACCTTTCTCAATGAGATCACCCAGGAGTTGTGGGACTGGAGTTTGGGATGAGAGATGATGGTGACCCATCAGGTGTTGGATCAGTTTCTGACTGTTTTGTGGGATGTTCAGGTGGGACTTCTTGTCTGTTTGGAGTTATGGTGCTTGTGGTTCTCTGGGAGAGAGGTGAGGTGTTAGTCTCTGGGGTCTGTTGAGTCAGGTGGTCGCTGCCATCTCGTCCGGCCGCTAGTCAGGATGAATCTGGTTTCTTTTTCTCTTCCCACTTCCGGTCTTCCTCCTTTCGTTGGAAGAACTCTTTCATCATCATTTTCATCAGCTCAGAGTCGAAGCAAGGTGAAGTCTTTTGTTCTGGTATGGATTCATTTTGAGCTCTGTCAGCTTTGAATCTTTGTGAGTTTTTTCGTCGATTCCTTGGGCTGGTTGCTCCAGGGTGTGTTTGTCGTTTTCCCTTGGATTCCCATGAGCTTTTTCCTCTGGGGTTTCCAAATGAGCTTGGCTGATTCCAGGTTTTCTCCCAATGACTCTCATGAGGTCTTGATTGGTTCCATGAATTTTCCCAGTGACGTCCAGGTGAGCGTTGTCGTCCACGTGGTCCATCCGAGCGGTTGTCTCTCTGTTTAGTTCGAGTACCAGTGTGGGAGTCCCACTCTCTGTTGGACGAGGATGCATTCCACTCTTTGGGTGTCGGCTTGGCAAGGTCTTGACGCTGGGTGCCCTCTAGGGCCAGCCCTTGACTCTGTTTGTTGAAGTCAAGAACGGTGGTGGTTTTGGTGCCCTTTTCTAAGGCCATCTTCTGTTTGCAGTAAGCTTTGTGCGCCAAGTCTCTTAACTGTTGAGCACTCATTGTGCGTGGACAGGCAAGGACGCCAAGATGGTGGCTCACCCCAGGATGGAGGTTTCTCAGGAAGAGAGTTTTGAACTTCAATTCTTCCTCCATATTCTGTTCGTTGCGAGACCTGAAGTACGCTAGCCTGAGTCGGCTATAGAAGACTTGAGGAGATTCATGGCGACCTTGTTTTGTTTCCAGGGCAGCCACTAGTCCTTGTTCTGACTCAGGGTCAGCGAACTCTTTAATGAGAGCTTCTCGGAGCAGGTGGTAATCAGTCTTTGTGTGGGCAGGCTACCGGTCCAGGAAGCTGCGCACTTCAGAGCTGGATGTGGCTCTGAGCACATAAAGTCTATCTTTGTCAGTGACATTGGGTCTCATTTCCAGATGGAAGTCAATATCTTGCAGATAACTCTGAACATTTGGACTACCTGGCACATTCGGAGTGAATTTGCCAATGTTTCTAGCAAGCTTGTCAAGGTCTCTGAGGTCCAAGCCATGAAATGATCTGTGTCTGGCTGGAGCAAAGTCTTTTAATTTAGTGGGGAGATATGATGCTTCGGAGGGAGCTGGTGACTGTTTTGGCACTGCCCCCTTCTGATCATGTGCCAGTCCAGGAACAGGGGAGCCGGTCCTGCTTGGTAAAGGTGAAGTTGGTGTCCGACGTGTTCTTGACGGCTCACAGCGCAATTCATATGCATGCTTGAGTTCCTCTTTAATACTGTCGGACTCTTCTTTGATGTAGTCAAGCTGACGTGTTAGGCGGCTGACCTCATTTCTTGACTCATTCAGGTGAGTTTCGAGAGCTTTAATTCGGCTGTTCTTGTCTCTGAAGTCAGCCTTTGCTTTTTCCAGTAGCTGTTCTGCGTACTGTAGCTTGTCGGAGAGATCAGCGTAGTCTGTTCTTCCTCATTCCATTTCTTGCGTAGTAGCTGCTAGGGTCTCTTTTAGCCTGTTGATCTCCTCTTCTGCGCCTTGTTCCACTTCATCAGGCCCTTCTTGTCGTTCCTGAGCCTCCAGCTCCAGCTGTTCGATGCGTCGTTGTGCTCGTGTCAGCTCCTGCTGGCGATGGGCGGCTTGCCTGTCGCTCAGTTTGAGGGTGGCGATGAGTGTGTGGCTTAAGGAGCCGGTGATCTTGGCTAGTTCTTTGTGACTGTAGCTCTGGCTTGGGTCTTGTTTCATGAGGCTTGCTATGTTGTCATCCAGCTGGTCCTGTGTCTGATGCTTTAGTGTTTCAGCGGCTTTAGGTAGGATGCTGTCTGTTACAACACTTAGCCAGGTCTCCAGGTCCTCCCAGTGTCCAGCAGGGTCTGTTGTGCGAGACATGTTTTGGCACTGCGAGGGAGATCTAAACTGACACAGACCTTGAAGAAAAGAACAAAACAAAACACAACAAAACAAAATAAACAAGCAGGGCAAATCAAAGGTGTAAGGGTGCAATGTCAAGCGTGAGCTAATGGGAATGAGTAATGAGTGTAAATGTGCAGGTAAGACTGGTTCTCGACTGTGGTCCTCTCGTGGATGTGCTTCTAACTCGGAGTCTCTGCGAAAAGAATCAGTAAGCACACACAGGTAGCACAGCTAGAGAAGAGCAGAAGAAAAGAAAAGCACGAAACAACAGGACAGCATTTAGCAAAGAGCAGAGTAATAATGGGGTGCTTCCAGTTTCCCTATAAAATGAAGTTTTTGTCTTTAACACTGTTTGCAGAATGAGTTTTGTAAAATTTAATTTATAAGGATGGTTCTAGACAGGGGTTTTGAAAAGGATTTCAAAGTACCAGGACTGTGATTGTTATTAAAATTCCCTTCGGGGTGAAAGAAAAACAATAACAATGACAGTATTGGTTTCTCAGCTAGTAGGATTGACAACCATGCACCATGAAGCGTTTCTAGATGCGCGATCGGGGTTTATGGACGCCTACCAGTCTCCTTGTCAACCTGCTTGAGCCTAGGCTGAGTAGGATAACAGGATGAGGAGGGAAGGTAAATTGAGTGTCATACTATTTTAAAAGAAGTGTTCCGTTTCCCAAATATTTGTTAAATATTTCTCAAACACTCTGCTTTTATGACTTTCACAGGTACAAATCCAAAAACCAGCAGCAGTAGTCAAACCAGAAGAGGACAGCTGAGAGAGAGAGAGAGAGAGAGAGAGAGAGAGAGAGAGAGAGAGAGAGAGAGAAGAAGAGAGTGAAGTTTTGCTCCCAAAATTTGGAAAAATTACAGGGTTGACAGAGTGGTGGCGCTAGGGAGTCGCTACACCTAGGGGGTTGGCTTCCTGCGCTAGCAGAAGTCAACTGACCCAAGTATTGAGGGAGACCCCAAAATGTTCCTTTGAATAAATGAATTAAATCAAAGACTAAGGGAGTGAAAGTCTGAGAATACACTTTATTTTAAGTAAAATTTTGAATTTATGGGTTATGAGTTCAGCCTTAAACATTGAGAGCAATTACAATCAAATTAATTAATCAAGTATCATCTGAATTAGGGAAGCCCAAATCCTAATTAATGACTAATGAAATTAAAATTTCAAAGAAATAATGATTAGTTAATGATTAAAATTGCCAGATGTTTGTAAGCAACTACCATTAAATTAATCCACAAATATCCATACCATATGAAAGCTAAACTGAAATTGATTATGAACTTGATTTACAATTAAAATTGAAATCGAATTAAAATTCCCAATCAAAAATTAATATTCCCAGATGTCATTAAAATCAGTAAGAGCAGTTACAAATAACAGGAAATGTCCTCAAATTAAATCAGGATGATTGCTAATTATAAGACAAAACCGTGTTTAACTGTAGTTAGAGTAAATTTAGGAGAGAGACAACTCTTCAACAAATGAGATTAACAAAACAGGTTTATTAATTTAACATTTGTCACGTTCTCTCAAATGGGAGGAGATGAGAAAAGATAAGATGTGTAAGTTAGAGGGAGAGAGAGGTGAAAGCACTAGAGTGAATTAAAGTTCAGTAAGAAAGAAGTCATTCCAACATTGCAACATTGCATTCAGACCACAAAATGCTATGCTAGCCACTAGCCCTTTAGCAATGCTACTAGCTTTACATAGACTGTAATGCAACCGCGCTAGTTTTAGCTTGCTCAGCTTATGCTAGGCTTTGTTTACACACAGTTGAATATGGCACTGGCAGTCTGCGCATGCGCACTTAAAGGTTATCCTGGAAAAGGTTTCTTAGGGCTTCCGGGTTACAGCTGTCACTGTCGTGGTGACTGTAACGCACAACAAAGAATACACTTGTTCTATACTCTTAGGTAACCTGATCTTTAAGTCTAAGGCAGTAATTTGACACACAACACAAGAAACTCGTATATGTGAAAATCAAAACAAGATTTATTGACTACTTCTAATGATTACAGGAAACTAAGGCTAAACACACACACACACACACACACACACACACATACATACATGCACACACATTCGCGGAGTTGATGAGTTATGAAAAGTCCCAAGTTCAGTGCTAACTTAACCTGAGGAAAATCACAAAAGCAGAGCTTTGGCTTGATTCTTTAGGTTTAAAGGAGTTTCACCAGTTTCCAGCAAGAGAGAGAGAAGTTTGCTTGTACTTGCGTTTGCTCTGACAGCTGAGGTAATCAGGTTGTTCCGTGACTCGTGTAGCTACAGCGGAGTCCCGTTCTGGATTGGCTGTCTTTCAGGTGACGTCTTCTCGGGAAAGCCCTGTGGGTTGCGCGGAAGCTTTGAAGGATGCTGCTGGCTGGTGAAGCTGTTCTGATCTGAGCGTCTGGCTTGAGCGGCTCTCTTCTTGGGAGACTTTGGTCAGATATTTCAGATATTTTTTTGGAGTCTGGATGTGACGGCTGTTGATCAGCGGCGTGTCTCGTAGTTGAAATCGGCGGCTGTTAGATGGAAAATCAGCCCCGATAAAGGATCTTCTCAACTTCTTCTTTTCAGCATGACCCAAGCAACTTTTCAGCCGTGGTCAAAGTATTTCTGACCGACTTCTGACTTCCAGCTTCTGACTCTGAGCTTATTTCATATTTCTCAACTGACTTTAGCTTGTTCGGACAGCATAGTTTTAAAGGAGCAACTCTGGCTCCATCCTTCAGATGCGATCCTCCAATGAGACGTTGTTACGGAGATTAGACACGCCTCGTCTATTGTCTATTGATCACATCACGTGATATCTGCAGAACATTCTCCTGTTTTATTAACAACAATATAAAGTTTCTTAATATTTTCCTGATACTGAATTTCAATGTTTCATTCACACAGAATTACAGAGAATTATAAATTCTGCATTTAGAGCTCAAACACGACACACTTCTTACACACATATTACTAGACTGACCTAATTAAAACAATGATTACAAGAGAAAGAAAATGCATACGGGAATCCAAACATATAATGCATTGACTCCAACATATTAGTAATCACATCATAGCAAATGTTATCCTGGATATAGTTAATACTTTAAGTAATCGACAATTGTCCCTTTTGAGATTCAAGATTGAGTCCTTAAGCATAGTTTAAACTTTGACCGGAGTCACGAGTGACCGGGTCAGGATGGATTGCTCACACAAGGGAGGTATTGATAGGACAGATTCGTCTTTAAATCCGTTGATGGGTGTTTTCCTGTTCCGTCCGATAATACAAGAGGGAATCAATAGATTTAATGTGATCAGATCCACGTGATGGGTTCTGATTAGTTTATTGCTGATGAGCAAAGAAGTCCTTTAGACAGAGTCCTTTGTTAAAAGAAGTCGCGTCATTACTTCTGTTAAGGCTAGGTTTTTCCTGTCAGGAAATGGATCTTTTGGACCAAATGAAGCTTTGTTCAATCATGCCTCTGGCTGATAAAGCCATTTGGTAACGTCTGTCGAACGGGTCCCTACATGGAAAACGAGAAAGAATAAAGGGGAACAACTTGGGACCACTGATTTGGAAATTATGTTTAGGAAATTAGTTGGTGGAAGACTCAAAATTGAATTTGCCTATTTCAAACTTGTGAATAATGAAATGTTTTTCTGTAATATTTGGTGTTTTAAAGATATATTGTGTGTGGTTTTTGAGGGTCAGTTGTTCTTGAATATTTAATTGTTTTATTTTTTATTATATTATTGTGAATATGTATGAGGCATAAATTGTGATAAAATAAAAGTGTTTTAATCCCCTCTCTCTCTCTCTCTGAGTGAATGGTGAGACTGAGCATGGAGAGCGCGTGGTAGTGTGAGTGAGTTTTCTATCTTTTTTCTCTTTTTCTTTTTTCTATTTTCTTTGTTTTTTGTTTTGTTGTTTTTGTTTGATATTTAGTGTAGGTTTTAGTGAGTTGTTTGTAGAGCAGCGGCCGTAGCATGGCTGCGGGCGATCAGCTCGGTTTGTCTGAGCTCACGCGCCGGCACGCTATTAAAGGTGCTAAAGAGGATGTTTTGTTTTATACATTTTTGCAATATTACTTGAAACTGTCTTTACTAACTAAAAGACTATTTATTAAGTGCACTGAAAGTAATAATATTAATATACATCATCTGTGCATGAGGTAGGGCTTTAAAAACATCAGCCAATCGTTTACGCGATCATCGTTGTTGTTCGGTAGAGGATTGTGTTTTAGCGGTTGGCGAAGAAGTTGGTTATGGTAGCATTAGATGAATCATCAGCCTCGCGGATGAATGGCGCTGTTGTGATGTTTTTGGATGATATTGATAAAGAAAATCAGTTAATTGAGAATGGAGTAGTAATTCAAGGTACTTTTATATCTGTTCTCTCTTTGGTGAATCTTGCTAAAAAGATTATCATCTCTAACGTTCCTCCTTTTCTTAAAAATGAAGTTTTGGCTAAAGAGTTTCAGAGATACGGACAGCTAGTAACTCAGATTAAACTGATCCCCATGAGCTGTAAACCCCCTCATTTAAAAAAGCTGAACTTGGTGTTTAAGTTTAAGATTGATGGTTATGATTACACCGTACATGTAACATCAGAGTTGATTAAATGTTTTGGGTGCGGAACTGTAGGCCATCTGATTCGTTTGTGCCCGGAGAGGGTAACGTTAGCTGAGACAACCAATAATGTGGTGGAACAGCCGAGCACAAGTTCGCAGTCTGAAGAGAGTTCAATGGACACACAGGAGAGTGTATGTGAGTTTGGTGCTGACACACAGGTGGATTCAGAGAGTGTTTACCCTTTCACTAGACTCCGTTCAATCTTACAGGACACTAAAGGCATGAGGTCAGTTAGAGTTGATTTTTTCCTGGATTTAAAGATGTTTCTTGATTCAGTCAAGTTGTTTATGAAAAACACTGATAGGTCTGATCAGTCCACTTTCAGTGATCAAGAAATTTATCGTCTCAAGAAATTGATGCTCAGAGTTAATAGCTAATGATGGTTAACTGTTTTTTGTTCTTCTCTTTCCTCTGGTTTGTTTAAATGGCAATCCCAATGCATTTACTTACTTAATATGTGTGAAGTAAAGCTAGGATCTTTGGGTTGTGAACTTGGTTTAATTTCAATAGACCAAGAAAAGGCATTTGACAGAGTTGATCATCAATATTTGTGGCACACTTTGGAAGTGTTTGGTTTTAATCCAAGTTTTATAGCCATGATCCAGGTTTTATACAGGGATATTGAGAGTTTGTTAAAGATAAATGGGGGTTTAAGTGCTCCTTTTAAGGTTCAGAGGGGAATTAGGCAGGGGTGTTCTCTCTCTGGAATGCTTTATTCATTAGCTATTGAACCTTTCCTACATAAACTAAGAAGACTTATACCAGGGGTAACCTTTCCTGGTTAAAATTCAGTTCCCATTCAGTCGGTCACATTCGACGTACGTCGGACAGACCGACGAATAGGAATCTCGCCAGAGAGGCCAATCTACTTCGAGTGTAACTAAACGAGCCAATGCACATTGGCATGCAATCATATGCATCAGCTGCTCGCCTCGCAGCGCAGGTATATAATGAGCAGCAGGTGCGTTGCATCTTCAGCTTTTCGCTTCGGAGCCGAACTACTGGACAAACACAGTGGTATCTACAAGCGAGTGTTTGAAAAAACTACGAGTCAGCTCTTCTGTGACTGCTCTTTTTCGTCTGGTGCAGGAGGACAGCACAGCAGCGGCGGCGATTTCACTTCTCCTTTTCTTTACTTTTTTTTGCCTTTTTCTTTGAGCAAAAAGACGTTTTGACGGCAGGTAACGGTGTGCTTAAGAGCGCTTAAAAGCTGTCTTGACAGCTGGTAAGAGGCAGCGTCTTCAAGGAGATTGCACACAACAGGCTGCACATTCCCTGTCTGTGTTGCAGCAGCTATTCCCCTGCGTGCTTCGGCACCTAAGAGAGTTAGTCCCTAAAAGAGCTTACACAAGTAGTTTGCGTCTTTTTAAAGATGTCGTTCTACTTGTGTGCTGCTGGATGTGGTCGTTACCTGGCACCTCGGGATGGTCACCAATGCTGTATCGCGTGTTTGGGCTTAAAGCACGCTGAGGCGGCGTTTGTGGACGAGTCATGCACCCATTGTGGGAAGATGACCATCGCAGAGTTGCGGTCTAGACTCCAGTTCT
The DNA here is from genome assembly GCF_024489055.1 of Chanodichthys erythropterus. Taxonomy (NCBI): domain Eukaryota; kingdom Metazoa; phylum Chordata; class Actinopteri; order Cypriniformes; family Xenocyprididae; genus Chanodichthys; species Chanodichthys erythropterus. The sequence continues at coordinate 10,292,658 of NC_090222.1, forward strand.
TGCAAAGGGGTGGAGTCCTGGTGCTGCTGCCTCGTTCCAATCCTCCCCAGAGGGTTGCGCCGGGCAACGGTGCTGGTGACTTGAGGATTAAGGTGAATGCGCTTCCTTCGGGGAACCAACCCCCTAGGAACCCTCACCCCTCCTGCACTCCGCAGCCAGTAGAGCTGCCGGGGGAGCGTGGTGGACCGCCCCAGAGGTGTGTACCATCCGTATCCTTCGGAGCTCCCCAAGACGACCGGATGTCGATCGCTGCATCGGAGGGTGAGCCTGATGCTTCTGGGGATGACGATTCGGCGCAGCTGCCTCCTTCGGGAGTGACAACTGTGCCCGATTCGGACCCGGAAATGATGGCTATGCTTTCCCGGGCCGCCAACAGGGTCGGGCTTGTGTGGAATCCTGCACCGTGTCCCGAACCCTCGAGGTTGGATAATTGGTATCTCAGGGTGGCAAGGGCTGGTTCTCAGCCCCCCACCCCAGTGCCATTCTTCCCAGAGGTGCATGAACAACTCACTGGCACATGGACGGCACCTTTTACTGCCCAAAACCGTGTTGGTGGGTCTTCCTCCCTCACCACCCTTGATGGCGGGCGGCTAAGGGTTACACGCGCATACCCCCTGTGGAACGGGCCGTTGCTATGCAACTGTGCCCTAACTCCACCTGGCGGGGGGAGCAGTCTCTCCCTTCCCGGGCCTGTATGTACTCGTCGGCTCTTACCGGCAAGGCTTACCAGGCCTGTGGGGAAGCCGCCTCTGCCCTACATGCTATGGCGTTGTTGCAGGTCCATCAGGCCAAGGCACTGAAGGACATGCACGACGGTGGTCATGACCCCCAAGTTCTTCAGGAACTTCGTGCTGCGACGGAACTCGCGCTTCGTGTGACGAAGGTCAGGCCGTGGTCAGTGGGTCGTGCAATGTCCACGCTAGTGGTCCAGGAGTGCCATCTCTGGCTGTGTCTCGCGGACATGAGGGATACCGACAAAGTCAGGTTCCTTAATTCCCCCATGTCCCAGACCGGCCTCTTCGGCGACGCGGTCAAGAACTTCGCCCAACAGTTCTCGGCTGTACAAAAGCAGTCTAAGGCCATCAGCCACATCCTGCCGAGGCAGTCAGCTGCTGCTCCACCACCACCCGCAGCACCTCAGACTGCCCGTCGCCAAGGGCAGCCCCCTGCGGCCGCCCCTGCACCCCAGCAGCATCCTCCAGAAAAGCGGCTTCGTGGAGCCGGTCGCGGTCGGGGTGCCCAGCCCATCCAGCCACCCCCCAAGAAGTAGGGCCTAGGACGGGCGACCCGGAGATGGATGGGACTGCTCTACAGGAGATGGTGACCGCACCGCTCCTTCCCCCGGAGGAGGGCCGGGTGGAGAATCCTTTGTTTCCTTTTGTTTGTGTTCCGCCAAACAAAAGGAAACAAATTTTCAATAAAAGAGCAGTTTCCTCCATCTCCGGGTCCGAAGAGGGCTCAGAGAGCAGTGGGAGGGCAAGAACCTCACCACTCTCATCCCCCTCTTCTGTCGCCAGCGGACAGCAGCGAGCAGCGGGCAGTCAAAGCCTCGACTGCTCCCTCTGTCCACCCGTGGAAGCAGGTAAGTGTTGCACAGCACACTGTGATGCTGCTTCTGGCCGCCTCGCAGAGAGAGCCTCCCGGGCCGCGTCCCTGCGTTCCACCTCGCTGCCCCGCTGCGGGTACGCCTGTGGTCCCTCTGGTCCTGCTGGTGCGGTCTCTGGGGGCCTGGATAGTGCTCCCCAGTCCGTCTCGCTGGCTCATTCGGACCATCAGGCTCGGCTATGCGATTCAGTTCGCCCGGCGTCCCCCCAGGTTCAAGGGCGTCCACTTTACTGTAGTGAAAGATGTCGATGCCCCTGTCTTGCATGCAGAGATCGAGGTCCTTCTGGCGAAGGACGCGATCGAGCCGGTCCCTCCAGCCAATATGAGGTCAGGGTTCTACAGTCCCTACTTCATTGTACCCAAGAAAAGCGGTGGGTTATGACCGATCTTGGACCTGCGAGTTTTGAATCGGAGCCTGCACAAGCTACCGTTCAAGATGCTTACGCAGAAGCGCATTTTCAAATGCATCCGTCCCCGAGATTGGTTTGCAGCGATCGACCTGAAGGATGCATACTTCCATGTCTCGATTCTTCCGCAACACAGGCCATTCCTGCGCTTTGCATTCGAAGGTCGAGCATATCAGTACAAAGTCCTACCCTTCGGGCTGGCCCTGTCTCCCCGGGTCTTTACGAAAGTTGTGGAGGGAGCCCTTGTTCCCATGAGAGAACAGGGTGTTCGCATTCTCAACTACCTCGACGACTGGCTCATTCTAGCACAGTCCCGGGCTCAGTTGTGTGAACACAGGGATTTGGTGCTCAGACACCTCAGCCAGTTGGGTCTTCGGGTCAACTGGGAAAAGAGCAAACTCTCCCCTGTGCAGAGGATCTCTTTTCTCGGTATGAAGCTGGATTCGGTCGAACAGATAGCACACCTCACAGAGGAACGTGCTCAGTCGGTGTTGAACTGCCTGAATACGTTCAATGGCAGGACAGCGGTCCCACTGAAATTCTTTCAGAGGCTCCTGGGGCATATGACGGCCGCGGTGGCAGTAACCCCGCTCTGTCTGCTTCATATGAGACCGCTTCAACACTGGCTTCACGGCCGAGTCCCGAGATGGGTGTGGAAACGCGGCATGTTCCGGGTGCCAATCACTCAGGAGTGCCGCCAAGCCTTCAGTCCGTGGTCGGTCTTTGTTTCTCTGGGCAGGAGTGCCCCTAGAACAAGTGTCCCGGCATGCTGTGGTATTCACAGATGCTTCTGCCACCAGCTGGGGTGCCACGTACAATGGGCATGCAGTGTCAGGGGTTTGGACGGGACCCCATCTGCATTGGCACATCAATTGCCTCGAGTTGCTAGCAGTACGTCTTGCTCTGAGCCGCCTCAAAGGGTCGCTACGGGGCAAACATGTACTGGTCCGTACGGACAACACTGCGACCATTGCATACATCAATCGTCAAGGTGATCTATGCTCCCGTCGCATGTCGCAACTCGCCCGCCATCTCCTCCTGTGAAGTCGGAAACATCTGAGATCGCTTCGCACCATTCATGTTCCCGGTGTGCTCAACTGTGTGGCCGACGAGCTATCACGAGCTGCATCAGGAGAGTGGCGACTCCACCCCCAGGTGGTCCAGCTGATCTGGAGAGAGTTCAGAGAGGCTCAAGTAGACCTGTTTGCCTCACCAGAAACCTCCCACTGCCAGTTGTTTTACTCTCTGACCGAGGGAACACTCGGGACAGACGCACTGGCACACAGCTGGCCCCGGGGCCTGCGCAAATATGCGTTTGCCCCAGTGAGCCTACTTGCACAGACTCTGTGCAAAGTCAGGGAGGATGAGGAGCAGGTCCTGCTAGTTGCGCCTAACTGGCCCAACCGGACCTGGTTCCCAGAACTCTCACACCTCGCGACAGCCCCTCCCTGGCCCATTCCTCTGAGGAAGGACCTTCTTTCTCAGAGACGGGGCACTCTTTGGCACCTGCGTCCAGACCTCTGGAAACTCCATGTCTGGTCCCTGGACAGGACGCCGAGGTTCTAGGTGACTTACCCCCCGAGGTACTTAACACCATCACTTCGGCACTACAAGACGTGCTTACGCCTCGAAGTGGAACCTGTTCGTCGAGTGCTATCTCCACTTACCACGACCACATAGATGGCAAATCTGTTGGTCAGCACTAGGGATGTCCAGATCCGATCACATGATCGGAAATCGGGCTCGATCATGTGGTTTCAGACTCGATCGGAATCGGACATTACCTCCCGATCAGGACTCGGATATATATGTATTAGGGGTGCAACGGTTCTCCACTTACGCACTTGCACTGCGGTCCATCTCGAATGACGACGCATCTATTGGTTAATATGGTTTGTTTAAAATAGCAACGTGGAATACAGACAGAGTTCAGATAATGTATGTTTCAGTCGATGGATGCACAAAACGTTACAACAACGATAATCAGAAAGCGTGGACAAAACAGTCACTCTTTGTAAACTGTTAACTGCGAGTGCCGTCTGCTCTCATGTCCAGTCATTTACGCCGTCATCACCCGGGTGTTGACACACGTTGCTTTCTGTATTTAAACTAACTCTTTTAAGCCTTGCTGATTTAAACCTTAAAGAACAAGACGCGAAAGAGAACTCGCGCGCGCTGTGAGAAGATTTGTGTGCGCTCATCCGAAGCGCGCACACGCTTATTCCAGTCAGCGCGCAAATACTGAGTTCTCTTTCAAGTCTTGCGCTTCAGCAAATTCATACAAACATTATGTCAACATGCCCGTCCTAGCGAGTATCCTAGCAAACATAGTCGGTTATGTCTTAAGTGAACGTATATTAGTCGAGAAAGACAGCGCATGTGGAACAGTATAGGTATGTACTGGATCGTGCATGTCTTAAAGGGAAAACAACTATTCCTGCTGCCTGTATTTAATGTTAAATCAAACAACAAACAACAAAGAAATCACTCACTGCTCTTAACTGAATAGTTTTTGTAACTTCAATAATGATTAATCTTTATTTATTTTATACAGTAAAGATAATATGCAGTGATATTTTATATTTGATTACTATTTGAAAACCGAATACCTGAAAAACCTGAAAAGTATCCTGGATCTGTTTTTTCGCTCTTCTTTATTCTTTTTTATGTAGGCTATTAAGTATCGGATCGGGACTCGGTATCGGCAGATACTCAAAATCAAATGACTCGGACTCGAGGGCAAAAAAACGTGATCGGGACATCCCTAGTCAGCACGACCTGGTCGTCAGGTTCCTTAGGGGGGCGAGACGGTTAAATCCTCCTCGTCCCCCCTCCATACCCTCTTGGGACCTCACTCTGGTGCTAAGAGCACTTCAGATTGCTCCCTTTGAGCCTTTGCAATCGGCAGACTTAAAGATTCTGTCTATGAAGACTTTGCTGCTGGTTGCATTGGCCTCCATAAAGAGGGTAGGAGATCTGCATTCATTTTCGGTCGACGAATTGTGCCTGGAGTTCGGGCCGGGTGACAGCCACGTGGTGCTGAGACCCCGGCCTGGCTATGTGCCCAAGATTCCTACCACTCCCTTCAGGGATCAGGTGGTGAGCCTGCAAGTGCTGCCCTCGGAGGAGGCAGACCCAGCCCTGGCTTTGCTCTGTCCAGTCCGCGCTTTGCGACTGTTCAGGACCTCAGACCAGCTCTTTGTCTGTTACGGAGGCCAGCAGAAGGGAAAGGCTGTCTCCAAGCAGAGGATGGCCCACTGGATAGTGGATGCCATCGCCCTAGCTGACCAAGGTTGCATGCTCACTCCACAAGAGGTGTAGCATCCTCCTGGGCGCTGGCTCATGGCGCCTCGCTAACAGACATTTGTAGAGCTGCGGGCTGGGCGACACCTAACACGTTCACTAGATACTATAGCCTTCGTGTCGAGCCAGTCTCCTCCCGTGTTCTCGCCTCAGGTCAGAGGCACGGAGAGGCCCCGGCTTAGTGTCGGCTTGCTGCGCTACATGTGCTCTTTTGCTCCAGAGAGTCCCTGAGTCCCCCAGGGCAGACCCTGTTGAGTCCTCCGGTTACCCTTTGGCAGCCGACGTGGCGGAGCGTCCGGCGCCAGGCCTATACTCCGTTGGATCCTTGAGAACCGGATGTAGGCTGGGTTTCATATGTGTGACCCTACGAGGATCCCATATGTTTTTTTCCACGGCTGCTCCTAAATGAAGTACGTGTCTTTCCCTCTGGGAGAACCCATCTCTATCCGAGTTGGAGTCACCCCAGTCCTTCCATATGTAGCACAGCCCTACAGGGTTAATCCATATGTACTTCTCCACATAACTCCTTCGGGGAAGGATGTGGCTTCTGCAGCGTTCCTTTTCTAACGAAAGGTTACGCTTTCCCAGCGTTATCCAATGATCTCACTGAATGGGTTTGGGAACAACAGTAATCGACCTTCTCTGTGTGTTAGCCCTGTCCCACCGTCCTCAGGCAAGGGGGTTCAGGTGGCTCACAACAGAGCGCTGGAAGAGGGCAGCTCCTGTGGCACTTTGGTAGGGATTCCTATTCGTTGGTCTGTCCGACGTACGTCGAACGTGACAGACTGAATGGGAACGTCTCGGTTACAAAGGTAACCCTCATTCCTTGAAGGAGGGAACGGAGATGTACGTCCCGTCGCCACAGTCGTTGTCCTGCTGATGTTGCCGTCTGCTTAGTTCGGCTCCTCAGCGAAAACCTGAAGATGCAACGCACCTGCTGCTCATTATATACCCGCGCTGCGAGGCGAGCAGCTGATGCATATGATTGCATGCCAATGTGTATTGGCTCATTTAGTTACACTCGAAGTAGACTGGCCTCTCTGGCGAGATTCCTATTCGTCGGTCTGTCCAACGTATGTCTCCGTTCCCTCCTTCAGGGAACGAGGGTTACCTTTGTAACAGAGACGTTTTTAAACTATCTGCTAATGCTGATGATGTGGTTATTTTTGTTAAGAATCATGACATTAATATTCTTGTTGAATGTATAAATGATTTCAGTGTTTTGTCATCTGCAAAAATCAACTGGGGGAAAAGTGAAGCCATAGCTTTTGGTGTTGAGTTAGAAAAAAAGACTGTTTTACCCAATGGGTTATCTTGGGTTAAGGGTGGTTTTAAGTATCTTGGTGTGTTTTTAGGAGACAATTCAGTTGTGTGCAAAAATTGAGACAAAGTTTTAGAAAAAAACGAAGGACATCTTAAAAAATGGAAGTGGATTTTACCACAATAAATAAAAAGGTTTAAAAATTCAAATTGTCTCTTTCAAACGTACACATGCACTGTATAGTACGGGCACACACTCACGCAGAAACGTTTTGTCAGTAAAATGACTAACCAGCGAGGTAATAACTGTGCGATTGTTGATGTAGATGTACTTATAGTTTCGTTTCACTATTAGAAGAGACAGTGCTGCCATGAGAGAGACACAGACAATCAGGTAGGCTAATTCACATGCTCATTCTCTCTCTCTCTCAAGTGCGTTAATAACTGTATCAACTGTATTATTCTGCTATCAAGGCTCAAGCCTCCATTACTAGTTCTAAAATGACGTTTTGGAATTAGCAATGGACGCTTTGGATGAGATGCGTAAGAAATTAGCCCCACACACAAGAGTGTTTTAAGGACAAAAATCTGACAAATGTCTTGAAATACACCATCGAAACAGTGTCTTGAGGTGTGGTAACCATAGTATAAGCAGAATAATTGAAGTGTAAAATAAATTAGTCCTTACTTAATCACCACTCCATTCTGGATAAGTGGACAACAACTGCTTTGTTCATCCTTGTTACCAAAGTTATATTTTCACAACTGAGTTGTTCTCCCACCGCCAAAATCACAGTCTCCACCGTAACTACCTGCTCCCGCACGCACCTAACTCTATGACAAAGTTAAAGAGATGGCGCATGCTCACCTGGGAGTGATGCCATTCTCAAACTCGCCAATTAATGCTAAAACAACTAAATCAAAAACTAATTACACAAAATTAAGCATTTTACACCTGAGAAGAGAAGAGAAGAGAAGAGAAGAAAAGAGAAGAGAAGAGAAGAGAAGAGAAGAGAAGAGAAGAGAAGAGAAGAGAAGAGAAGAGAAGAGAAGAGAAGAGAAGAGAAGAGAAGAGAGTGTCAACTATGTAAATGACTTAAAGTTCAATCATGAAACTCTATGTCGAATTCCAAAGGGTTCTTTATATATAAACTATAAGTCAGTTAACTTGCATGCTACCTCCAGTGCTTGAAATAGAAAAAAGGGTGCCGGTATTCTCTTGTGCACTGGCTGTAGCAGTTCTGGCTTATTTGGTTCTCTAGGCGAAATCAAACTTGCTATCACAGTTTTCTTGTCCCCTTCCTCCCCAGCACCACCTGACTAATTTGGCCTACATAGGATTTATTTATGACTAATTATTAATAACATTTTTTACATGATAGTTGCAGCATTTTTTGGGTGTATTTCTACTTGCTTTGCAGCAGCAGCATAAGAAGATATATTACACAAAGGCCACTACTGTCATATCCAGTAATATGACAGTTTATCTTACGAATTTTCATGACTGAACTAATGAATACAAAAAGTTAACATTGCTTGAGCTTTAACACACTCTCTCTGTACCTGTGAATGAGAGATTTTCACCCTTTCATTGAAGATGGTCCAGATGACACTCTGGTGGCAGGGTGGAGTAGTGAGTGAGCCATTGTAGCGGAAATATTGGCTGAGGTTGTCAGGCAGCAGTGACTGTATATCAAATGCAGGGATAGCCACCTTTTGGCCTGAAATAAATCAAATATTAAAAGTTGTAAACATTTTAATGAAATTGTATGTCTTGTATGTTGATTTACAAAGTAACCAAAGAGGATGAAGCATGGTAATCACACACATATACAGTAGACATACACACACATCACACAAGCACATGCCTGCATATCTGATGCGGCCCAGATAGTTGAGAATACTACCATATGCCTGATTAATCTCTTCACCTGCCTAAAAAAAGCAAACAACTGAATGAAATGAAGTTTGATTGGTAATTTATAATAATAATAATAATAATAATAATAATAATTACATGAATATAGGGTTAGATTAAAGAGAACTCACCTCAATTAGGATCCCTAACACAGCCAGGCCATTCTCTTGGGTCTTAGCTTGTGACATATTAGCATAAACCTCTGCATTGTAATGGACAATATGGAGCTGAGAGAAAAAAGACAGTGTTTGTTTGGGTCATAATATAATTAGGCATCTTACAGAAGACATGTTTTTTTTCATAGATTTCACTCAACGTTGTATCAGTAACTGACACTATAGGAACACCCCCAGGTGTGATGGAGTGGAGTGTTTCTATACAGTGGAGTGTTTCTATACAGTATAAATATATAGAAACACTCCAATTTATTGAAAGATGGTGCTGATACTGCCCCTTGAGGCACTGCTTCACCAGTGTCTCATAAGGAAGTGGCCATACCATCACTCCCTTAGATTTCTCTTCTTCAGAAATTATTTTTTTGGCCCATGCTATATTGAGTTATCTGTGATTAGGAATTAATGCTTCAGCGACCAGCATCAATATCTTATCTACTCGTGGTAAAACATGATGTTGTCAGTTTTGTTGTATGGCATTTTGGATGACAGCAGTTCAGTTGTGTATTTTTAGGAGTTGTCGCTTATATGACTAATATGTTGTGATTGCCCAACATGGGAACCCACAAAGGCAAGTTGACCTAAGGTCACCAATCAAGTCTTTCCGGCCTTTAACTCAGGAAAGCTGTCCCTAACCTGTTAGTCTGGAAAAGGAGGGCAGGCCCCAAACCCTAGGCAGGCACTCTTGTGGTCTCCTGCAGCACTCTGGTGGTCTCCTGCTCCGACTACATTTCCCTGGTTGTCTTCTGCTCTGCCTGTGCCACCTTGGTGGTCTCCTGCTTTGCTGGCACCTCTGTGGTCCCCTACTCTGCTGGTGATCCTATGGTCTCAAGGCCCACTTCCACCTCATGGCCCCCAATATCGAAAGTTAAAGTAAAAGCGTGCGCACATTCAAAAGCGATTTCAATACTTCGCATATTAACAGCAGCTTCCTGATGCTGGCTAATGATTTACATTATAATTACCCAACTATATAATTACGAGAGAAAGCATATATATATAGAAAAAAATATATTTTTTCCTCCCATCTCACGTGTTTGCCCTTTAGGGGCTCCGTAGTACTTGTCATTTCCTTTCCGAATATGGTATTCGACTTCGGGCACATCCGTACTGGTGGCACAACAAGATACTGGCGACAAAGATCCAGAGCTCCCCAGTGTCAACAGCCCACAGTGGAGACGAGGAAGGGAGGAGTCCGGGTGGTGACGAGGCTGACGACAGCTGGCGGACAATTGATGGAGGCAGAGCCGGTAGATTCGCAGCCGCAGACTGAGGGTCAAGGGAGCTGATCGACATCACTGGAGGCCCAGGCGATGCCACGTCGGCGAGCATCATAGGCGGAGCCAGAGTACCCGAGGACAGTGACGAGACCGAGGACAGGGGTGACCCCGGAGGGAGGAAGGAGCCAGCTGTAGCCATAGGGTAGGAGGGACAGAGCGCAGCCTGGATGTCCGTGGAGTAGGCAGAGCAACGAAAGACCAAAGGGGGAGCAGACAGAACGAGGGAACCCAGTGGCATCACTCGGATGAGTGTCTCTGGATGAGCCAATGGTGGAAGGAGCCAGAGTGGAGCCGTCAGGATGACAGGCCAAGATGGAAGGAAGGGATCCGAGGCTGGAGGCAGAGATGCCGGATCCTTCTTGACAGATGCAAATTTGGCCCTCTTGGGCAGTCCAATCTTCTGTAACCGTTGTGTTCAGGCAGGAAGATGAAGAGAAACTAATAGATCAAGATACTCCAAGTTTACCCTGCCTGTTTGAGTATTTGAAATTAAACACAACATCGATCGGACCAAGACTGAAGGTGAAGGTACAACTTAAGTAGTGGACATAATGAGGATAATGACTAACACACACCTGACACATATGAACTAATAACAATGGTAACCGGTACTAGTATAGATATCGGGCCCGATACTAAGCTCATGTACTTGTACTCGTAGGCCTACTCATAAAAATACCCCCAATACCAAAGACCGATACCTCACGTGACGTAACTAACAGAGTTTTCCGTGCACAGAGACATCGGCGGCAGCAGCAGAAAAAATTTCAACCTCAGAGGTGTGCAAATACTTAAAAATTAATGATGACAACCCAAACATTGCGAACTGCATGCTTCAATCACAATTCGTTATCGATTAGTGCTCTCTCTCTCGCACTCGCTTTCTCTCTTTCTTGCACACGATCCCAGTTCTTTCAGACAGCACACAATCAGTTCTCCTTGCGCCTGAATGGTCACATGCACACATAGTTGTCAAAATGTCCATGGTGTGGAGTATCTCACGTAACTCGGTTATGGCTTAAGAGGATGTAAACATTTGGGTGAAAACAGGATATGTGTCAGCATCCATGGATTCGTTCTTAAAGGGACCATAGCCTATATTTGTCATTAAAAAAAAGTACATGCAAAGCCAAGTAAATTCCAGGCTGACTGATCTAAGAGCTTTTTTATATTCTAGCTCAGAATGGAACATACTAGTTATCTTGTAAGAATGTTATAAGTCTTTTCATCTAAATTTGATTTAAAAAATTTGATGGGCTCATCACATAAAGAAAAGGATGTTAAAAATCACAGCTGATTTGATTTCAGGTTCAAACTGGAAATGGAAAGTAAACTTGATGGCATTCCATTTTGATAAACTGTAACTCCCTGCAGTGTGGTCTGTTATGTACTGCACATTTTGGCAAATGTAGATATTCCATGCTTATATAAAATTCACATATGTGCACAGTACATATAGAATGGTAGTATGTCGTGATGTCACTAGGTTTCTGGGCTCCTTGTACAGTTTATTGCATTGGCCCCCCCTTGAAATTGCTTTTCTGTGGGATCGTTTTGGGCCCCCTGTACTCATTCCCTCCTTTACCCTTACTACTGACCTCCCTATAGTAGTATTCTATTCTGAGCATACAGTCTAATTAAAGACATGGGTAATCTACTAATGAGAACAATTTTTGAGCAATGCAATTGTCAGTGTTGTGATCTCTGTCTGGAGATATTTTAAGCTGCATTTAAAAAAAAAAAAATTGCTCTGATACATAAGTACACACCTCTGCAGAAGTGCTCTGTCCATTAATGGTGTGTTCACTTCCTGTAGCTACGCCCACTCCATTACCCCAGTGCAAGTGCAGCTGTACAGCACTATAATGCCATGGCAACCCAGCCAAGCCCATCCAATGTGGCAATGTCATCTGCACTGTATGATAAAACAAGAAGGAGGTTGAGGTAAAGAAGAGGGTCATGTTTAACAAACTGTGTATTTGGTCAGTTTATATTTGGTGTCTTTAACTACTACTGACATTAAAAGTACATAGTACATTGTTGAGTACATTATTCATGTTGTATTGCAAAACACTAAAGATAGGTACAGGATTGGTGAAATGGTTAGGTTTAAGGGTGGGTTAAGGGGAAAAGGAAGGATCAACAGTGTAATTATAGGTGTAATTACAGAAATTAATTACAGATTTACCTACATGCAGGATTTTAAATATAGGTACAATGTAAAAATGTATGTACACAATAAGTTAATGGTATTAAATGATTAATTTAAATGTTAGTACATAGTAGTTATAGACACTTAATGTAAAGTGGGACCCAGTATTTCATGCTCAAATGTTGTTACAGTGACACCCAAAAGTAACAGTTAAGCCACTCTTATAATGTATGAATGTACACTCAAAAAACATTTAGCCTGTTTTTTAAGATTTACGCATTTCGATTAATAGTAAAATTCCTTCAAATTGAATTGAATAATCCTTAAATATGATTCATATTTTGAATTAGGAGTTTTGTATGAGTAAAAAAACCAACAATTCGATTTTAATGAAACTTTTTGTATAAACCTTAATGGAACAAGGGAATGGACCATTTAATTTACAGTTGAGCTCGAAAGTTTACATACCCCTTGTAGAATCTGCAAAAATGTTAATCATTTTAACAAAATAAGAAGGATCATAAAAATTGAATGTTATTTTTTATTTATTACTGTCCCAAATAAGCTATTTCACATAACAGATGTTTACATAAAGTCCACAAGTCAAAACCCCAGTTCAAAAGTTTACACACCGTTGATTTCTTAATACTGTGTGCCACAGTAAACTTTTGAACTGGGTCATTTGTATAAATGCAACTATTTTTTGTTTTGTTTTGTGGACTTTGTTACATTTTGTTACATTTATGAAAACCATTCATTCCATTCCCTTGTTCCATTAAGATTTATACAGAATGTTTTATTAAGCTCTAGTTGTTGTTTTTTTGTTTGTTTGTTTTTTCCTCATAATAATTTAGAATATGAGTAATATGTAAGGATTATTCAATTCAGTTTGATGGAATTTTAATTGAAATTTTTTAATCTTTTTTTTCTTCTTTTTTTTAAATGAATTTATGAATTTTTAAAGGGTTAGTTCACCTAAAAATGAAAATAATGTAATTTATTACTCACCCTCATGTCGTTCCACACCCATAAGACCTTTGTTCATCTTCAGAACACAAATTAAGATATTGTTGATGAAATCCGAAGGCTCAGTGAGGTCTCTATTGAGAGCGATGCCATTGAAAATCTCAAGATCAATAAAGGTACTAAAACATATTTAAAACAGTTCATGTGAGTTCAGTGGTTCTATCTAAAGCAACGAGAATACTTTCTGTAAGCCAAAAAAAACTTTTCAACAATATTTATATGGGCCGATTTCTTCGATTTCTTCTTTCTTACAAATCGACTCAGTGATTCGTAGCACCAAAGTCACGCGATTTCAGCAGTTTAGTCGTTTGATAGGAGATCCGAATCACTGTTTCGATTTGTAAAGCTCTGAAGCAGTGTTTTGAAATCGGCCTCTATAAACATTGTACTTTTGTTTTCTTGGCGCACAAAAAGTATAAGGTAGAACCACTGAACTCACATGAACTGTTTTAAATATGTTTTTAGTACCTTTATGGATCTTGAGATTTTTTTGCTGTCTATAGAGGCCTCACTGAGCCATCGGATTTAATCAACAATATCTTAATTTGTGTCCCGAAGATGAACGAAGGTCTTATGGGTGTAGAACGACATGAGGGTGAGTAATAAATGACATTATTTTCATTTTTGGGTGAACTAACCCTTTAAGAGTGATTTAAGCATCCAAGTACTTTTTCTTTAAAAAAAAAAAAAAATCACTTTATGGTGATGGCACATGAAAAAAAAAAATTCCACATAATTTTTTGGTTAATTTGTACGGAAGCACTGAAGAACCGCATGGTGAAAAAAAAAAAAACTCGGTAGGGAGGAAAAAAAAAAATCGAAAAGTTATCTCGTTATTTCAACATAATAAGTCGTTATAACGACATAACATCTCGTTATTTCAAGATATTAAGTCGCTATAACGACATAATATCTCGTTATTTCAACATAATACATTGTTATAACGACATAATATCTCGTTATTTCAACATAATAAGTCGTTATAACGACATAATATCTCGTTATTTCAAGATATTAAGTCGTTTTAACGCAGGGTTGCCAACTTTGGGACTTTGGCTGGAGTGAGACTTTGTAAAAATTTCAGTTTGCGCGTGTGCGCGGAGAAAATGTTTGGTAACCCTAATTTTAAAAATCAATGTCAGTCCATGTTTTAGTATCATTGGGGTGAAATAATTTATTTTATTTTTTGTCAGTTTTGTTACCTGACAGGGGCGGAGCCAGACATTGTAAACATTCGGGGCTTAGCCCAAATTTATATTTGTCCAAAGACATTTCATTTTTCTATTAATAGCTTTACTGACATGAAAGGAGCTTTTGTTGTCATATTCTTGTTCAGAAAATGTACATTATTTGACACTGTAATTTGTAAAAGTTTGTTGGATGTACCTCCGCTAGGGTGGTCCGGGGGCAAAACACTGAATGAATGTATAGCTGATAAATGTGCTAAAGTTGTCATATGTTATATAACAAAACGTAACGTGTTACTTACGTAACCTCGGTTCCCTGAGAGATAAGGGAACGAGTATTGCGTTGCAAACGCTATGAGAAAACTCCTTTTCTCGAGAAAATAACGGCCATGGTGTGTTAAGCAGAAGCAGCCTGGCCAGCGGCGGAGTGTGCATGATCCGGGAGTGCTGAAGACGTTCTGCGCGGCTTTGATGGGTGCGCGGCCACAAATGGGCGGCGACCACTTCTTCCAGTGGCAGGAGCTTCACATTTCCTTTTTCCTCAGCGCCCTCAGCAAATAGAGCGTTAACTAGACGTACACACCGCCGCCGACTTTAGCTGCAAAGAAGCTCTGGCCGCTTTGTCAAAGACGCTTGTCAAAAAGTACGGGGAAGCTTGACGGTTTGGCCGCTCTGTATATTGAGTGCGCGCGCGCGGCCGGGGCTCTCTCTCTCTCTGCTCGTGCACGCTGAAAATTTCATATTTTGGTATGAACATTAACCCGCCAGTGTAGCGAGAAGGAGGTCTCTGCGGAACAAAAAGGGGCGGTTCCCAACTTTGGGGTGTTGTCACACGGAAATAGGTGTTTTTCAACCTCTTTACCAGATTTGCTCAAATCGAGTGGGATATTTCCGCAAAAACAATAAGATATATGTATTGTATATGAATGTAAGTGTATTGTTTAAGTTGTTTAACGCTGCGTTCACACCAAACGCGAATAGAGCGTCAAATTCGCGTCTACCGCGTCTAGTTTGTCGCTTGAACATTTTGAATGCATTCGCGCGTCTAGAGCAAAATAGACGCGCGTAAAAAAACAAGCGTTTGAAGCGAAATTGACGCGCGTCCGAGGCGAAATCCGCTTCTTGTGGGAGGGGCAAGTGCTAGGCGATTGTCTGTTTGCAAGATGGCTGATGTTGATCGTGCGTTCATCGAGAGAGCTAACGTTACCGCTTTGTATTTGCTCTGGAGAGCAGAACAGCGGCGTAGGGGTCAGCGTCGCGGGAAGGCCGCGGGTCGATAAACGTGTAACGTGATTTAAAAGTGAAATGTGTATTTACAACTTACCAGGTAGCCCAATCTCCTCACCGACACTCTTCCAAGCGAGCTCCTTTTTATTCCTGTCTGAAGTATGAACTTGTGTCATAAATCTCTGGGTGACTGCTCACTGATAATATCAGTCGTTCCTCCATTTTGAATGAGTGACTCCGGGCGGGCCTGCCGCCACAGCAGCAAGCAGGCTCCTGATTGGTTAACGCGGCGCGAATTTACGCCAAAGTTCAAATTTTTCAACTCGGGCGTCAGACGCGAATTCGCGTCAAACGCTAAATGCACAAAAAGCACCATTCGCGCGAAACGCTCAATTCGCGTCAATAAAAAAACAAAATGATGAATGGCCTTTCGTACTTTCAAAAAACGCATATCCCGGCTTCCGTACTTTTTTGGTTGGATCGTTATAAACACCTCTCTCAGTTATAAAACACCCCAAAATTGGGAGACGCCCCTCTTTTGTTCCGCAGAGACCTATACTTGAGTGTAGCGGATAGCCTTTTGAGATTTGCTCGCCAAACGGAAAATCTACCCGCATTTGGCGCTTGACGGGTGTTAATTTCGGACCCTACATGAGACATCATAACGCACGTCAGACAACATTTGCAACTATAGTTGAAGTCTGTAACTTAGTCTCGGCACACAGACTGATTAGGCAAGGCTACGTCTGTAGTGACAAGGCTCACCATTTTATTATTTGCTTACCTTGATTGTCTTCCAAACTTTCACACGTGCCGTCTCCGACTCCGAACCTATGCTCCGAACTCTCTCTGAACTTCTCACACGCAACTGACGTATCAGGTGCAAGGTTTTCAGCCAATCAACGATCAGAGAATACTGCAGTGAGAACGTTGTAGGGAGATGTAACAGCTGTGGGCCTTAGGGCCGTTACATAGTCAACGCGAGAAACGCGAGCAAGCAACGCGAGCGACGCGCTCCCTTTCATAGTCTAAACAGTGGACGCAAGCGTCACGGGCGATGCGTGTATGCAATACACTGCTCACGCAACAGGGGGTAGTAGAGTCGGGTGATATTCAGATCAAAATGGCAACTGAAGAATGTATTCTGTTGCTGATTTTACATCGGCGGCAACAAAGGCAACGCAGAGATAGACGGTGGTACGTTCGCCCTTTAAATCAAAAAAGAGATCAGGATGGGGAGTTTGTGTCTCTGGTGCTTCCCATGCGAAGCCTGGACGAGAAGAGACATTTCCAGTTTTTTTTAGGGCCGTTTCATAGTCAACGCATCTGTACGCATACACGTCCCCGAGGCTACGCATCGTTACGCTTCGGCCGCCATTATGCGTCGGTGCGTAGCCAAATGTGTCGTCCTAGTTTTTGATACGCGACGCGCCGATGCACGCAATACTATGCGTTGTCGGTGGGGGCGACATTGCAAGTATTGTACATTAATTCAAGTACATTGTGTTTACAGAAGAAGAAGGTTTGAATACAATGGCGGGCGAAGAGGAAAAATTATGCGAACTTATACGTATTCATAAATTCGACATCCTAAAAAACACTGGAAATGTCTCTTCTCGTCCAGGCTTCGCATGGGAAGCACCAGAGACACAAACTCCCCATCCTGATCTCTTTTTTGATTTAAAGGGCGAACATACCCGAACATACCACCGTCTATCTCTGCGTTGCCTTTGTTGCCGCCGATGTAAAATCAGCAACAGAATACATTCCTCTTCAGTTGCCATTTTGATCTGAATATCACCCGACTCTACTACCCCCTGTTGCGTGAGCGGTGTATTGCATACACGCATCGCCCGTGACGCTTGCGTCCACTGTTTAGACCAGTGGCTCTCAAACTTTTTTCCCAGTGGGCCGCACAATGGTCCAAGTGCAAGTCTCACGGTCCGCAAATAATTTACATATGACGTCACCAATGCAAACCAATCAGATTTAATGTTATGGTATTTGCAGATAATACTATTATACCAAGATGTTGCACACAATAAATAACAAATAAAAACTAACTTACATTAGCTTTACAATAATTATCAGTAATGCTCAATGAACACACAAACTGTATCACTTTAAGTTGCTATTTAATTCATTATGACTTTCTTCAACAGCATCGCAATAGCCACCAAACAATCACATAAACGCCTTAATAAGCAAATGTTACTCAGCTCTTTTTACAAATAACACTGAGCGCACTGTAGGCTAATTACAATCTCTGACGATATCAAGCTTTCTTTCATGTCGCAATCCCTCGCGCAGCATCGGATCCGCGAGCGCGCGCAGAGTTGGGCTCATTCCAGCCGCGGGTGCGCTGATGCGGTTATTTTTACTGATTTAAAATACATCAAACACATCGAATTCACAGTTCAGTCTTTTGAAATTGTAGGTTTTGCTTGTCAAGTACTTTACTACAGAGCAAACAGGAAAGCTGCCCATCTCGCTCATTAGGCCTAACAGCAAACTGATTCTTCCATTCTTCTTACCTTTACTGCTGATGCTGCGACTCTTCTTGTTTGCATGTGTTCCTTCATTTTATCTTCCACATTTAGCTTTTCTCCTTTAATAACAAATTTGACCATTTTGAGGCTTAAATTTACAAAATTAATGGCTAGCCTACTGTTTGAATTCTTCCTAAGCGCGCACTTGTGTTTGTTTCTTTAACTGAGTGATTGCGTCATTAGCCTAAATTGCCTGATATCTGAAAATAATAAATGCTCACCAAAATTATTTTATATGACAGATAAAGCATTATAGCTCATTTATATTTATTTAAATATATTTAAATATATTAAATATATTCACTTAATTTAAATTTTAAAACAAAAATAAATTGTATGCTATTTATTATTATTATTATTATTATTATTATTATTGTGGTCTGCATATCGCGGGCCGCATTTACATTTGTGACGGGCCGCAGGTTGAGAACCACTGCTCCACACCCATTCAAACGCTCGCTGCGTCGCGCGACTCGTGTCCAATTCATGGTCCAATTACATCAAAAGTATACGCTCACTGGATGTCATGGCAACTGAATCACGGAGGAAAACTTTAAATATCTCGCCTTAGCTTTAATTTCGGACCATCTCCAAAAAGACATAAAACACTAAACAAATGATTTTGACATGCGTTTATCAAAGTAGGAAATCCAGATTTTTAATCCCTTACACACAATTACTGCTGTTGAAATACGAAATGGAGGCGGGTCCGGATTGAATTCCCTCCGGGTCCGGATCCGGACCGGAGTCCGGACTTTGAGAAGTGCTGGTTTAGACTATGAAAGGGAGCGCGTCGCTCGCGTTGCTTGCTCGCGTTTCTCGCGTTGACTATGTAATGGCCCTTAGGATGTCGAATTTATGAATACGTATAAGTTCGCATAATTTTTCCTCTTCGCCCACCATTGTATTCAAACCTTCTTCTTCTGTAAACACAATGTACTTGAATTAATGTACAATACTTGCAATGTCGCCCCCACCGACAACGCATAGTATTGCGTGCATCGGCGCGTCGCGTATCAAAAACTAGGACGACACATTTGGCTACGCACCGACGCATAATGGCGGCCGAAGCGTAACGATGCGTAGCCTCGGGGACGCGTATGCGTACAGATGCGTTGACTATGAAACGGCCCTTAAACTCCTCTCCTGTCATTAATACGCTGTGGTCTAGTCATCAACAGAAAATTAACGGATTGAGAGGGGAGAAAAATGGATTTTGGCGTGACATTTCTTGCGTATGCGTGAGAGCGTGAGATTGATGCTGAAAGCGTGAGTGTCACGCCAGATGCGTGAGAGTTGGCAACCTTGTATAACGACATAATATCTCGTTATTTCAAGATAATAAGTCGTTATAACGTCGTAATATCTCGTTATTTCAACATAATAAGTCGTTATAACGACATACTATCTCGTTATTTCAAGATATTAAGTCGTTATAACGACATAATATCTCGTTATTTGAACATAATAAGTCGTTATAACGACATAATAAGTCGTTATTTCAACATAATAACTCTTCATTATCTGTCAAGTATGATAAAGGACGTGTATGTGACAACGTCCCCAGTGGCGTAACGTTAAAGTATTGGACCGCCAGTCTAGCTTTTACTGCGATCGCTGCAGTTTCGAATCCGCCTTTTGTTTTGTTTGTTCTTCTCTAGTTTCACATCACATATCAAAAAAGATAGAAATTAGAATAGAAATTAAAACAATGTTATAAAAGTGCAAATAACCTGCCTAACGAGTGTTTAATAACATTAAAAGTAGGTATTGGGCAGGGTTAGCAGCATGTTCGATATTACCCACTAGAGGGCAGAATAACACAGGGAATCAATTAAAGAATGCAATAGTTATGTTGAACTACTATTACAATTTGGTGCTCCAAAATCCCAGAGGTTTATCATGGGAATTTGCGTTCATCCCAGGCTAACCTTTATTGAGGTTAAATTTATTAGACCATAGTAAATAAAACAATTTACAGTGCAAATGTCAGGGGTGTCAAACTTACAGCCCGGTGTCCAATCTGATTTGAACTATGATAAAACATAGAGATGCACTAGTCCAGGGGCCAAAAATGTTTTTAAGCGGGTTTTTTTATTATTATTATTATTCTGGGTTTGCAAACAAACTGCTTTGTAATATTTTCCCAAAATTTCATCTGTGTATTTACGAAGTATGTAAGCAGGACTTTAACACGCTGAATACGGACACAAAGAGAACAGACCCGCCAGCAGAGGAACTACTGTACCATGCACAAGCTCATTGTTCGTGAAAAATAGGGAGAATAATATAAATATTACAGTGGGATTGATATGACTATATCTCCGAAGGCAGCTGTTTTAAGAAAAGTTTTGATGGCTTTTCCTCTTATCTCCATATAAAGTAGTAATATTCATTCCGTCCGTCTGCTGATTTTGTTTTATGTAGCATAATTTCACAAAGCTAAAGTCAGACCAGACCTAGTTTTTGCTGTTAATCATGAAATTATTCAGTAATTTAAATTAAAAACAACTGCTCATGTGCATAACATCTTTGACTATGATAAAAAATGCCTCTAATATCCAAATGCCAGTGTTTGCTTCTAATATCAAAGAGATATTTGTTTAAGGCCAGTTTGGCCTGTGAAAAAATAAACAACAAATAAATTTGCTTTAAAAAAAATCTGCAACCAGTATCAGAATCTGGCCATGATAAATCAAAATAGTAAATAATCTTAAAAATTGAATAGTCTTTTCACTGTAAAAAAAAACAAAAAAACAATGCAGTTTTCTTGCAAATTAATTTGTTGATGTTTAATATTAATGCAACTATCTGCACACTAAGGTTATTATAAGAAGAAGGTAATTCGGCCCACATATGGTTCATTTCTTTCCAGTCCGTCCCTCAAACTAAAATGAGTTTGATTATATTTATTAAAATTATTAAATGGATGCTGCATTATTGGGAGAATAAAACCCCTCCACTTTCCACCAACCCCATACTCAATGAACACTTTTAATATTATTAAACAATTGTTCACATTTTATTTCCACTTTTTGAACATTATTTTCATTTTATTGAAAATGTATATGATGCGAAAATAGGAGTGAGCTATTGGGTGAGCTCGGCAAAATGCTGATTTGACCCCGCAGCGATGGCTGTAAAAGCCAAATCTGAAACCCTACATGTTATTGTTACGCCACTGAATAGATCAAATTACAACTGTCCCTTTTTAAACTTGAGTGGCCCAACCAGACACTGGAGCTATACTGTAAAGAGTGTTTGTCAACAAGGGACGCTATTTGCACTTACTGTAAATAGACACTCCGTGTCCTATTATTTCAATATATTAGTGTCACAGACACGCCAGGCTCCACCTCACCACAGTACCCACGCACCCAATCACCAGCATACTAATCACCGCCACCTGCATCTCATTCACTCTGCAATCACCAGCACTTCAAAACCACCACACTCACACACACTCACTGTCCGGTCTCGTTTGCAACACCTTGTGTTTATGCTTACCTTAAGGACTCCCCTTCATCATACTTACCTGCTCCAGCGATCTCCTACATCTCCTTCGTCTCCTGGTCCCTTCGTGTGCTTACCCTTCTGTGTGTGTGAGTGTCTCCAACGTCTCCCTCCATCTCACCTCAGCTCCTGGATTAACAACCATACAAGGACAGTACTACTCTCTATTCATCTCTCAAGAACCCGATAACAGCCATTACCACTCTGTGTTCTCATATTGTTCTAATAAACTCACCTGGATTGCTTTTATCTCTGCCTCCGTGTCTATATCATAACAGAAGACCGGACCATAACAACTAACGGCATGAGTACAAACGATCCATTCCAGGAACTCGTGGACGTGCTGCGTCGAGCACTCACACCACAGCCCTCAACATCGTCATCCCACAACACGGCTGTCTCCGCACCCACCAGCACCACTCCTTCACCTGCATTCACCGCCAGTCCCATGGCCAAACCGGCGCCCTACTCTGGATCGGCGGAGGAATGCAGCGGATTCCTTCTCCAATGTGAGCTGGTCCTGGAGATGCAGCCGCACCTCTACACCACAGACACGGCTAAAATAGCGTTCATTATTTCACAACTGCAAGGGAAGGCTCTGCAATGGGCAGATTCGTTATGGACCCAGAAAGGCCCAGTCGTCCAATCCTATTCGGCGTTCGTCTCCCACTTCCGGGAAGTATTCGGGAAACCTCTGACTGATTCCTCGACTGGTGAGAAACTTTATAATCTAAAGCAAAGAAACCTATCTGTTAACGAATATGCCTTGCAGTTTCGAACGCTAGCCGCCACCAGCGGATGGAACGAGCAAGCCCTCATCACCACGTTCCGTCAGGGGCTGGAACCCTCCGTGCGGCTGCATCTCGCTGCATACGAGGACTCCATGGGATTAGAACGCTTCATCCAACTCGCCATCCGCGTGGGGTCCCGTATGCAGTCGTGCATTCAAGAACACCAGGGCCAGTCATCCACCACCAACCTCCTCCGTCGGTCCGAACCCGTCAGCTCCCCAGAACCAGCCAACGAGCCCATGCAAATTGATCACTCTCGTCTCACCCCAAACGAAAGACAAAGAAGGCTGGCCCTGAATCTCTGTCTCTATTGCGGAACAATGGGGCATAATCTCTCCACATGCCCAATCCGTCCTCCTCGACCCGTGGTGAGTGCAATATTTCCCTCCATTCAGAAAATGAAACCACTCACTACAACTGTAACCCTTACTGCTGCTAACATCTCTGTTCCAGTGGTGGCGCTCCTTGATTCAGGGTCAGCCGGAAACTTCATCTCAGGCACCCTCTGTAGACAACTCAACCTTAAGATCTCTCCTTCACCGACGAGCTATCAAATCCACTCCATCACGGGCAAACCCCTAAGCCGCAGACACATCCGTCACTGCGTGGGTCCACTTCAACTCAGCATCGGTATCCTGCACACTGAACACATCCATTTGCTGGTTCTGGAGGAATCCACCGCTGACGTGGTTCTAGGGCGCCCGTGGCTGGAACAACACAACCCCAACATCTCCTGGCGCACGGGCGAAGTCCTGAAGTGGGGCGATCACTGCTTCCCAGACTGCTTCCCAGCGCTTCCTGTTCCAAAACCTCCACTCTCCAAGTCTCTTCTCGTGAATGCCACGTCCATCGAGAGCCCTGTTGAGAAGCGCTCCGTGGATGTTCCCCCTGACTACGCCCCCTTCAGCGACGTTTTCTGCCCGCAACGCGCCTCCAAGCTTCCTCCACACCGGCCATGGGACTGCGCCATTGATCTGCTGCCGGGTGAACCAGTGCCCAGGGGACGCATATACCCCCTGTCCATACCGGAGGAGAAGGCCATGGAGGAATACATCAAGGAGGCACTCGAACAAGGTTACATCCGCCCGTCTACTTCCCCTGCTGCTTCAAGCTTCTTCTTCGTGGCAAAGAAGGACGGAGGCTTGAGGCCCTGCATCGATTACCGTGCACTCAACAAGATCACCATAAAGTTCCGCTATCCACTTCCCCTCGTCCCAGCGGCCCTGGAACATCTCCGCGGTGCCACTGTGTTCACCAAGTTGGACCTCCGCAGCGCGTATAACCTCATCCGGATACGTGAGGGGGACGAGTGGAAGACCGCCTTCGTCACGCCCACAGGACACTACGAATACCTCGTGATGCCGTATGGCCTGGTCAACGCCCCCTCCGTATTCCAGGATTTCATCCACGAGGTGCTCCGGGAGTTTCTCCATAAGTCCGTTCTGGTTTATATAGATGACATCCTCATCTACTCCCGGAGCTTGGCCGAACATCGCCACCACGTTGCGGAGGTCCTCCAGCACTTACGGCAGTTCCATCTCTTCCTCAAGGCTGAAAAATGCTCATTCCACCAACCCTCCGTCCAGTTCCTGGGGTACGTGATTGACCACAGTGGCATCCGGATGGACGAGGGGAAGGTCTCCGCTATACAGTCCTGGCCCACTCCTACCACCATCAAAGAACTCCAAAGATTCCTAGGCTTCTCCAATTTCTATCGCCGGTTCATCAAAAACTACAGCACTATCGTCAGTCCACTCACCAACCTCCTCCGTCACCAGCCCAAGTCTCTGTCCTGGTCTCCACTAGCCACTAACGCCTTTGAGACCCTGAAGAAAGCCTTCACCACCGCTCCCCTCCTCGTCCACCCTAACCCGGACCTCCCGTTCATAGTAGAGGTGGACGCATCTACCACCGGAGTGGGAGCAGTCCTTTCACAGCAGCAGGGGACACCAAGTAGACTCCATCCATGCGCCTTCTTCTCCCGCAAGCTCAACCCGGCGGAGGTCAACTACGACATCGGTGACCGCGAACTCCTGGCCGTCAAGCTTGCCCTTGAGGAGTGGAGGCATTGGTTGGAGGGAGCTACTCACCCATTTCAAGTTCTCACTGATCACAAGAACCTCGAATATCTGAAGGCCGCAAAGAGACTCAACCCTCGCCAAGCTCGCTGGGCTATGTTCTTCTCTAGATTCAACTTCTCCATCTCCTACCGTCCTGGTTCTAAGAATACGAAGGCTGATGCCTTATCTCGCCTCTATGCTCCTGAGGAAAAGCCCGAAAAACCTGATACTATTCTGCCGGAGTCCATCTTCGTGAGCCCTATCCAGTGGTCCGAAGAAACCATTCCCTCCGCCAATGCCTCCACACGCACTCCGCCGGGTTGCCCACCGGGCTTGCAGTACATCACACGGGCACGTCGCACTCCACTCCTGCACAACGTTCACTCTTCACTTGGCACTGGTCACCCGGGGGTCAAGGAGACCCTCTCGTTGCTCAAACAACGCTTCTGGTGGCCCAATATGGCCAACGACGTCAGGAGGTACGTGCAGGGCTGCAGGGAGTGCGCCATCTCCAAGAGCCCACGCCATCTTCCCACCGGCAAGCTCTTTCCTCTGCCCGTTCCTGAGAGACCCTGGTCCCACCTGGGAGTGGACTTCGTCACCGACCTCCCCGAGTCTGACGGTCACACGTGCATCCTGGTGGTAGTAGACCGCTTCTCAAAGTCCTGCCGATTAATACCCCTGGAGGGTCTACCTACCGCCATGGCCACCGCAGAACTAATGTTTAATCATGTCTTTCGCTATTATGGATTACCTGAAGACATCGTCTCCGACAGAGGACCCCAGTTTATCTCCCATGTCTGGAAAGCCTTCTTCTCCCTCCTGGGTGTGACCGTCAGCCTATCGTCTGGATACCATCCTCAGTCGAACGGGCAGACGGAACGGAAGATCCAGGAGATTGGCCGCTTCCTGCGTACCTTCTGTCACGGCCACCAGAACTCCTGGAACCAGTACCTGGGTTGGGCCGAGTACGCACAGAACTCCCTCCGCCAAGCCTCAACTGGACTAACACCCTTCCAGTGCGTACTCGGCTACCAACCCCCGATGTTCCCCTGGGACGGGGAACCCTCCGACGTTCCGGCAGTCGACTACTGGTTCCGGGAGAGCGAGAGGGTGTGGGACTCAGCTCACCACCAGCTGCAGAGAGCCCTGCGCAGACGCAAGATGGCAGCCGACCTTCGTCGCTCCGAGGCCCCTGACTACCAGCCGGGGCAGAAGGTCTGGCTGTCCACCCGGGACATCAGGATGCGTCTGCCCTGCAAGAAGCTGAGTCCCCGCTTCATTGGCCCATTCACCATCCTTCGGCAGATCAACCCCGTCACCTATCGTCTCCAACTCCCGGCACAGTATAGCAGAATTCACCCTACATTTCACGTGTCCCTACTCAAACCTTACCACCCTTCTGTTGTTCCCTCCACAGAGCCTGACGTGGCAGCCGCCGAGCCCCCCTTCCACTTCTCCTAGAAGACGGCACAGCCTACGTGGTCCACGAGATCCTGGATTCCCGGCGCCGTGGTGGTAAACTCGAATACCTCGTGGACTGGGAGGACTATGGTCCCGAGGAACGCTCATGGATTCCCAGGAACGATATCCTTGATCCTCTTCTGTTACAGAACTTCCATACCAACCATCCAGACAGACCTGCCCCACGACCCAGGGGAAGACCACCACGACGTCGGGGTCCGCGGCCCTCAGGAGCGGGCCGTGGGAGGGGGGGTACTGTCACAGACACGCCAGGCTCCACCTCACCACAGTACCCACGCACCCAATCACCAGCATACTAATCACCGCCACCTGCATCTCATTCACTCTGCAATCACCAGCACTTCAAAACCACCACACTCACACACACTCACTGTCCGGTCTCGTTTGCAACACCTTGTGTTTATGCTTACCTTAAGGACTCCCCTTCATCATACTTACCTGCTCCAGCGATCTCCTACATCTCCTTCGTCTCCTGGTCCCTTCGTGTGCTTACCCTTCTGTGTGTGTGAGTGTCTCCAACGTCTCCCTCCATCTCACCTCAGCTCCTGGATTAACAACCATACAAGGACAGTACTACTCTCTATTCATCTCTCAAGAACCCGATAACAGCCATTACCACTCTGTGTTCTCATATTGTTCTAATAAACTCACCTGGATTGCTTTTATCTCTGCCTCCGTGTCTATATCATAACAATTAGCACCTATTTTGATTTTTATATCTTTAGAAAATATTACACAACAGTTTGTTTGCAAGCCCAGAATAATAATAATAAAAAAACCCGCTTAAAAACATTTTTGGCCCCTGGACTAGTGCATCTCTATGTTTTATCATAGTTCAAATCAGATTGGACACCAGGCTGTAAGTTTGACACCCCTGACATTTGCACTGTAAATTGTTTTATTTACTATGGTCTAATAAATTTAACCTCAATAAAGGTTAGCCTGGGATGAACGCAAATTCCCATGATAAACCTCTGGGATTTTGGAGCACCAAATTGTAACAGTAGTTCAACATATTGCGTTCTTTAATTGATTCCCTGTGTTATTCTGCCCTCTAGTGGGTAATATCGAACATGCTGCTAACCCTGCCCAATAAATACTTTTAATGTTATTAAACACTCGTTAGGCAGGTTATTTGCACTTTTATAACATTGTTTTAATTTCTTTTGAAAATAAATGCCTTTTTTGATATGTGATGTGAAACTAGAGAACGAACTCGGCAAAAGGCGGATTCGAAACCGCGGCGATCGCAGTAAAAGCTAGATTGGCGGTCCAATACTTTAACTAACGCCACTGGGGACGTTGTCACTGTTCGTCCTTTATCATAATTGATAGATACTGAAGAGTTATTATGTTGAAATAACGAGATATTATGTCGTTATAACGACTTATTATGTTCAAATAACGAAATATTATGTCGTTATAACGACTTAATATCTTGAAATAACGAGATATTATGTCGTTATAACGACTTATTATGTTGAAATAACGAGATAACTTCGATTTTTTTTCCCCCTCCCTACCAATTTTTTTTTTTTTTTTTTTTTTTTTTTCACCATGCGGTTCAGGGCTTCCGTAAATTTGGGAACATTTTATTGATAAAAAATGTTTTGATCCCCCACCCTCCCCCCACCCCAAAATATTTGGTACAGAATCATAGAGAAAATTATCATCAAAATCACATAAAAAAAAAAAAAAAATGTTAAGAAATCATTAAGTAAAAAGGGAAAAACACCTGAAAGTCACTGATATATTGAATTTGATACAGGCATAGGTTTGTATCATGTAGTGTGTCATGTCATATAATGTACTTCATGTAATAAGATTTTACTCCGTACAAAACTTCAAAAAGCAGTTTGTGAAATATGTGTATGTTACAATTTTTGCACATCACTTTAGGTGTTCCTGCAAACCCAGGAACCCTGCATCTTCCCTTCTTATAACACATTATGGCCAATGTGAGGTATTGTCCAAAACATCCTCTAAAAGTACCCCTTATCGCACAATGTTGCCCTGAGGCAACGAAAAGAAAAACTGAATTTCTGAACATGCAAAATAAAAAAAATCTTCATAAAACCTAACAAAAGGCTTCTCTACACCTTCATACACACACACATATTTTTTTATACAGATTGTCATTTTAAATAAGATTACTAAAGCAAACAATCTTGCCTTCTCACACCATGTGCTCCTGTGACCATGTGTCAGAACAGGACGTCCCACCTTTAAAAGGTGCTTGATAGTGACTCCCACACCTTACTGGACTGTTCTTTGGTACTTTCTCGACCTTTCTAATTGGTTGTAATCATTCAAAGAAAAATGTACTAAACATAGGGCTTAAGAAAACTTTCCGTTGCCTTAGGGTAACGCTGTCCTGTAGAGGGCTAAAGTTAATTTTCTAAATAATATCTTTATGCCTTATACTGTTGGAATTTAGACTGAATTTGCTAAAAGTACTATAGTGGTAAAATTGACTTGACTTGACATAAATTATCATCAAACAGCTGAAGATAATCCGATCTATTGTGAATGGCAGAGTTTTTGTTTTAAATCTCTAGGAGTAGCTTTTGTGTGTGACTATTTTTGATGGGTGAAAAAGATAGATTTACCTGTATGGCCATTGTTGGAGAGGGTGAATGGTCTGTTACCAGGCTGGTTGTATCCCAGGGGCTGCACAGGGATTAGCGTTGGGTCATGTCGTGTTTGCGATTTGTCCAAATTTATGGGTGACTGACTAGAACCACCACAGTCAGGAAAAAACTCAGCCCATTCTGGCTGTCCCACTGCACCTAACACAACCAGAAAAGGGTGCCACAGGTGAATGTTCGTCTGGGAGTCAGTCAATGAAAATGTGTGTGGAATTATAAATTACAGTAGTCAACATTTGAAGTGGATCAAAAAAGTTAATCAAAGTTGTCCTAAGAACTAAGTTGTCCTAAGAAGAAGGTTTTAGGACAATTTTGATGAAAGGTTTTGATCCACTTCAAATGTTGACTACTATATATAAATGCCAGTTAAAAAGAAATCAAAGCGTTTAGGGAGAACATGTATGTGAGTGTTTACCTCATGTTCTGTAAGCTTATAGTGAAGTATTAGCTAAGTGTTAAGTCATGCAAAGTTAATGAGGAAACCATGGTCACAAATGCATAGACTACACACACATTTTCAGTGCTAAAACATTCTGTAGTGTAATTAGACATTGAAAGAGAAAGGGGGGACAAAGCAACAAAAAAAAGAAAAAATGAAAAAAGAAAGAAAAGCCAGAAAAAAAGCGGTTTTATTGTACAACAAAAGAAAACTTTTTATATGAGTCTGCGTGTTTCAGCTTGGTGCCAAGTCAGTTCTGTGTACACAGGGATTAGAGGCCCACTCAATCTCACTGTTCACCAAGAATATCCCCCCAAACCCCTGTTCAACTCCAAAATGTTGGGAGGGGGAGGCAATGAGTTGCTCTCATTGATCTGTGGTTGCCAAGGAGATCTCTATGACAACTGCAAGACACATATTCCATGCCAGTTTACCTCTTGTGTGCTGCCCCAACATGGACAGGGAACAAAGCATCACTCAACCAAGTAACTATTTTATTCAGAAATAATGAGTTGCATCACAACAATAGCACACATTGTATAGCCCTGAAAATGTGCCCTGGAATGTGTGTTGTAGGTATAACAGTAGAATCATTCTAACAGATATCCTATAAGAAAAACGAAGGGAAATGATTCCTTGTTCAAAGAAAATAAATTTGTCATTTGTGACATTAATTGTCATATGTCAGTGAAGCACATTTTGTCAATTACAAAAAACTATTTTCTCTCAGTAATTTACTGTAAATAAAAAAGCAGAATACATTTTCTTCACTATATCTGCATAAATTAAATTACACCAAATATAACCATGACTTATAAATACTTAAATATTAAATTAAAGTACAATAAGGATTATTTTAAACAGTTTTAAAATAAGCTGAATTTTAATTAAGCAAAATATAATTTATTTAATTTATTTATTTAATTTAGACAAATTCTTGACGGGTTACATGAGATTCACCTGAACATTATTTTGCATTTCAGCATACTGTTATTCTTTTTAGATTTCCTGGGCCTGTTTGTTTATTTAGTGCTGTACACTCATTAGCACTGATTACATAACAGTTTAGCACATGCAATGCAAAATATGGCTAAATAAGCTTTGCCAAAAGACTTATTATCACAAGAATGTCACGTTACAATGAGTTAAAGAATACAATGGGTTGTCCCAAAATGGCATTCCTGTTCAAGCAGAGCAGTCTCCTATTATTCATCATGCCATTCTTTAGTATCAAATGGAAACTCAAATTTTTAAGCTCCCTACTTATATGCAGCTTTCCTTTGCTCTCTATCTCTCAAACTCTGCACTCTCTCCATGTGAGTGTGTGATGCTACTATGGAAGAGATGAACTGTAGTAACAGAGTTTGAAAAGAAAAAGAAATAGATGGACATAATTGAGGGGAAAATGTAAGCTTAATGAAAATCCTCATCCAGCGTTTTCCTGCCTTTAGTTTGTTGTCATAGTTACTCATTTGATTAGTGTCCTTAGTTCAGGTGTGTCTTGTTAATTAGTCTCATTTGCCCCTCTGTTTGACTTGTATATATTCCCTGTGTTCTCCCTCAGTCTCTGTTAGTTCTCATTTGTATGTTGTGTTATCCTGAGTTTCTCTTGGGTCCTTGATTTCTTTATTAAAAGTTTACATTTCTGCAGATCTCCTCGTCATGAGTGTTCCTACGCCATGTACTGTTACAATTATAAAATCTGTCACAAAATCACGGAGAATGAAAGGAAAAAAAATAAAGAAATGTATTACCTGCATATGTCCATTCTTTTGCTAAAAAAGAGAAATAATGTAGTAAGGTTACAACAGATACATCACTTCTTAATTTTGACTTAAACAATTAGTGTCTGACACAGAGCAGTTTAATTATTCCACAATTAGATGTTACTGAAGCATCAAAAAAAGCAAGTAAAACTATAAGTCCTATAACTTGCTCTCTTTTCATCTATGTTTAGTAGCAATGAACATTATTACCAAAGGCCATTGCATTAACAGTACATAAATAATCAAAGTCTTACCAGTTCCTGCGCACTCTACACACTTTAAAAAGAGAGAAAGAGACACTGTTATCCAAACCAGGTCCATGCTTTTACCCTCCTCTCCACAGGCTACACACACTCACACAATGAGAAAGCTGGTCTAGACACACCAGTAAAAATGTAGAAATGGTGAAAATCCAAGTATTAAAAAATAAGTAGCTGAACGGCTTGAAAAATGTATGAATACAAAAATATTCACAAAGAAAAAATAATTCTTGGTCTTTTTTTGTATCTCAATGAATTGGTCCAGCAAGCTGAATTGTGGAAGAGAGAGGCCATCACATGCCACAGAAGAGGATGAAGAGTTACACCGTGAAGAGAGAAATAATCGGAAGGAAAACAGGACGAATGAATGAGAAAATCACTTTCTGCTGGACACTGAAAAATGTGTCTGACACAACTAGCTGGAAAGGGGGAGGACTGAGGGGGCGCAGGCAAAGCCTGATTGAAGGGGTACTGAGGTGATAATAAAGAGAGAATGAATAGAGACAGAGAGAGAGAGAGAGAGAGAGAGAGAGAGAGAGAGAGAGAGAGAGAGAGATCAGAACTAATAGAAAGTTTAGAATCCCTTTATTTATTGTAAATTGTAATCAATGTTTTACAAACTTTTTGGCATGTATAACTACCAAATATCCAACTAAAAACCTACAGTACATAAAAAGTATGTTATATTATAATAAGCAAACAATGAATATTGATTGAAATAACTGAATTGACAGAGACATGACATTTGGATATTTTAATTTCTGAAATGACAGAGATATGACATTTGGATATTTTAATTTCTAAAATGACAGATATGACATTTGGATATTTTAATTTCTCAAACGGAATGTAACTGAATTAAATACATTTTGTATTGAATATAAAAAATAATGTTTCTAGAAAGTTTAGAGCATCTGTTTCTAAAGCTCAAAGGTCGTTTAACGTTTTATTGCACTTCATTATTCAAACGCTGGAGGGCAGTAAACTCCATCTTTTAATCACCCCTTTTTTTTCTTCTTCAACTTCAAAAAAAAAAAAAAAAAAAAATCGATACGAACATTTGAACTATTGTTCTCTTGTTGTGTTATCTGAGTGTTTATTTAGCTTGTTCTGTACTATTCCCCAGTCATCTCAATGGCAAAAAAGTGTCCTAATCATCCTGAATTCTCCCTATAGATGCATGCATAGGAGTGTTTTGGCCTTTTGATTTATTTTAAGAAATATATATTTTTAAAAATGTTATTAAGATTTATTTAATATTATACATGAATTTTAGTTCGGTTTCCCTTCATTTCCTTTAGAAAACGTTCATTTATGTGTTCCTCTGTAGTGAATGATGTAGGTAATGCAGCCCCCTCTTCTGAGTCTTTTTACAGGTGCATTTTCATGCTACGCTGTCATCTGTTCTCGCCACATTTGAGATTTAACGGCTTTGTAAATAAAATAATACATTTTAAAATACCCGCCCAAAAACCATGATTTGACGTTTCAGTCTTGGTATTTCTGCCCCTTCCTCCTTTTTAAATTTCACAGCGTAGTGATCCGTTTCAACGTGAAACCGTTGCACATACTTACGCAACGCTCGTGACCCATGAAGGTTTCGCCATTGGTCAATCAGTGGTGAGTAGGGCGTGGTATAATGGTTGTCATAATTTTCATTGGCCAAGTCCGTATTAAAGGCGTGGTTTTGGATTTCATTCACAAATCTCTCAGGCTGCGTTTCACGTCCATGTGCATGTTGCTCTTAAAGGGATACAGGCCCGTTTATAAGTCTTCTGGAATGATCAGAATCAGTGAATTGCGATATTATTTACTCATTCCTCATGTCTCATCAGATATATTTTTACTACTTTCGCGTTTGATACCTGACGTCGTCTGTTTACTGAGTTCACAATGGAAGAGCAGTACAAGGTTGTGAGACTGTATTTTGCCATCTTTGAGGAAGGAAATGTCCCTAGAATAATACCGAAAACCTCACAAAAAAGATCCAAACATTGATTAAAACATTAACTGAAAAAGATGAAGAAAAGATGAGAAAATATGTAAAATGTAGAGTTTGGATTAGGGTAGGCCTACATAATGACAATAGCTGTGCTCACAGTGCAGTTTGTTTCCCAATGAATAGTCGGTTTTTATATATATATATATATATATATATATATATATATATATATATATATATATATATATATATATATATATAAAAATAAATAGATATAGTTTAATTTATGAACAGCAAAGTCTGTTCTCGGTCCATCCTTTTCCTTCTCCATCTTCCATGCATATAGCATTTCTTTCTGTGTTTTCTTTCTGTCCCTCCTATCTGCCTCTTCCATCCATGCTTTCATACTTTTTTCATGCTTTTTCAAGTCTCTTTAAATCTTTTACTGATCATTTCTTTTTCCTTCATAGCTCAGATCTTTCCTTTTCCAAAATTTATTTTACGTTAATTGATTTACGCAGAGAGTTCCTTTTTTTCTGGAAACCCATGATATTCTATCTATTCTGGAACACATTCCAGTGTTACGTAGTGATTCCAGTGTTTTTAAAGTGATTTCAGTGGGTGTAGACCAAAATATAAAAAATATATTTACAGTTAAAAAATAATCTAAAATTTTGTGCATTATTTTTTCCAAAACAAAAAACATCAACGAAAACTGCTACATCTATTGTGCAAATCTTAAACGAAAGCTTGTTCATGTGAACTATTTTACATGTGATGAATGAAGAAAGAGTTCACGTGTGTCAGGTGACTGACATTGGTCTGTAGATTAGCTGTCTTTCAGTGTTCGCTTACCACGTGATAGTGAGAATGAAGTTATGATTTTATGATTGTCTTCCGTAATGATTTTGTTCCTCTCCCCTCATAAGTGTAAATGCGCCCTATATGTACATTACGTACTGTATCTTTTCGACCTGCGTGTGTTTACACTTCTGATCCGCTACACCTATGCCAACACATATACGACACCCATGGGCGGAGCTACGAGTCATTCAATGGCCAGTAGCAGAATAGCGGAGCAATTACTGGCTATATCGTAGACCAATAAAATTGTTACTATCTGACGGCAGCGGCCAACGACAGTCTGTGCGTGGATGGCACTAAATTGTGCACGTGTGTCTTTGCACATGTTGACACTCGGGAAGTGAGGAGAGAGAGTGAACCGAGAGAGGGAGCTGATCTGTGGGA
Source organism: Chanodichthys erythropterus (assembly GCF_024489055.1). Lineage (NCBI taxonomy): Eukaryota > Metazoa > Chordata > Actinopteri > Cypriniformes > Xenocyprididae > Chanodichthys > Chanodichthys erythropterus. The sequence continues at coordinate 10,326,897 of NC_090222.1, forward strand.
TAGAGTAGAAGGGATCCTCGGGAAGGGTTTGCGTTGCTTTTACAGGCGCCCTGAAGGTGAGGTATGTTTTTAAATCAATTCGTTTTTTGGTTGCATGTCATTACACAGGAATAGTATGAGAAAGGTACTTGCATTACTCACTTTAGATTGTTAAACTGTTAATTGGTGTAGTCCGCGCATGCATCTGTAATTGTACTATTACTGCAACTTGGCGTGTATGTATGCGTGAAAGATATTGTTTATCATTTGTTCAAAATGTAAGAAAATAATTGAGATTCGTCAAAAAGTGCATAATAATGCAGTGGAATTTGGGGAGTAAGTGCTGAATATATATATATATATATATATATATATATATATATATATATATATATATATATATATATATATATATATATATATATAATACACACACATACACACACACACACACACACACATACATATATATATATAATACACACACATACACACACACACACACATACACACATATATATATATATATATATATATATATATATATATATATATATATATATATATATATATATATATATATATACATACATACATACATACATACATACATACATACATACATACATACATATACAGAACAACAGAACCGGAGCCTTAAGTGACCCTAACGAGTTACAGTCTGAACGAGAAACAAGACCGAGAAACAGATTGAAGGAATACAGGAGAAGAGGAGAGAGATATACTTTGTCTTTACTATGTGCAATGAAAAATGGCACACTTCAAGAGAAAGAGCAAAGGAGAAAGAGAGAGAAATTAAAAATGGTTGGGGGAGGGGCAAGCGACATGAGCCAGTGAAAAGTGAGGGTGTGTGTTTCTGGGTGTTTGTATGCCCCTGCCCATTTCCTTGTATGTGTGTGTGTTTGCCAGAGGGAGAAGAGGAGTAAGAAAATGAAGAAATGGAGAGACCCTAGCTGCCTTCTTTAACCACTAGTCTTAAAGCATCCCACTGCACCCCTCCCCCATTTTCCTGCTCTAGACGACACACACTCACAGACTTACACAACCGTGCACACACTTACACACTTGCACAGGCATGCATGCTCCTCGGTTTTATCTGATCTCCGAGGGTCTAGACAGACCCTATGTTCTCTCTAATGGCTCAGACAAAACGGTATGAATGAAATAAATTTAATATTGGAATTGGGTTTATTTGGTTTTATAGAAATTGGGTTTATTTTTGAATATGCTGTAGCATCTGAAAAACCTAATTGAAAATCTTGGTTTTCAAATCTTAGCATTTAAAGTTTTAGTATTTAAAGTGTAAAATAAAGAAATGATAAATAAATTAGACATAGGCTACAGTTTCTAGGTCACTAATCAAATGTAATCAAATTCGGACATTGCCAATGGGAAGTCTGTAGTACAAAAGGTAAGATTTCCTTGCTTACATTAAAACACATAAGATGGTCTTTGGAACATTTGTGGCACAAAGTGTTGTCATTGCAGCAAAACAGACATACGGACTTTCTGAAATTCATGTTTCTCGATTTAACCAAAATTAGTATGCTGATTAAAATCATTTGGAATTTAAAAAATGTATTAATTGCAAAACATAAGCAATTCATTAGTGTTCTCAGACTTTCGGGGTCCACAGTTTGTGCAAATTTCCTTCTTTTTTTTTTTGTAACCTTGACATACCCTCTAGTCAGCCTACTTCCATTTTGTTCTGTTCCAGATAGAGTTTCTTATTAAATGCACATCTTTTCCTCTTTTCCCTTCTTCACTTTCATTTTACTCACATATATTTTGCTTCAAAGCTTTGACTTTTAAGTATATTTCTTTTTTTTTTCTCCCCTTTTCCACAGTCATGCAGTCCACAGAATCTCCTTCCTCTCAACCGTCACAAGATTCACTAAGCTCCAACAACAGTTTCTTGTTCAGTGATGATGAGATGAATGTTTACCTGTTGGAGGACAGGGACAGGCCACATGGAGCCCATTTGACTCAGTCCACTCTCTCTAACAGAAGTGTTTACAGTATGAATGGGGAGCAGGAGCGTCCTGGATCTCAGTGGGCATGTGATGGATTCAGTGACCGTGAGAGGTCACGGGGCAATAGTCACGCTGGGTCAGCGTCTTCGTCCATCTCATCATTTCTCTCCCTCTCCTCGTCTTCATCTGGATTAGGGTGCAGCATCTCTGAGAGTGAGCGTGGAAAGAATGGAGGAACTGAAGGAGACCTGCTGTTTGTTCGTAAGGTGACAAGCTTTCCACCAATTCTCAGTAATTCACACCTGATATTAACATCTGTCATGAGTGTTCCGATCAAATGTAGTTAGTTAAGACCCAGACCCCCAGTTTCACAGACAAGGCTTAAGCTAGTCCTAGACTAAAATGCATGTTTGAGCTGTTTCAACTGAAAGCAACTTGCACTGACATATCTTAAAATATGCCAGTGTTATTGTTTTGTCTCAAGATGCACACCAGTAAAGTTTTTTTTCTAGTGTACATTTATAAAAGCTACTTAAATGTCCTGATTGAACTAAGGCCTGATCCTGGCATAGTCTAAGCCTTGTCTGTGAAACCCGCCCATTATGTTTTACTACTAGTACATATATATGCATTACAAATGTGACTTCTGTGACTGCCTGTGATTGAGGGTCTTTGAATTAACAGCCTACAACACCAGTGTATTGTTGTGCATTGTGTTGGCGCAGTGATTGTTTCAAAGATACCTGGATTTTGATTCTGCAAACAATGTTTTGAGCAGAAGGCTCACAAGTCAAATACCTGTATTAAATGAACATAAGATGTGCATGGATCACACAACATGATCTACTGTTATTCTTTTCTACTTTTATTGCTTATATCTACTTAAAGCAAACAGAAGATATTCTGAGAACAGATGGTTCTTATCTCTATGAGACACACATGGCTAACCTTGTTTTTGTACAGAGGTTGATTGCCAGGTTCCCTTTCGATACTTCACTCGTACTGCGTATGGGGAAAAGTCTCCCTTTTTCCCCGTCACTGAAGCCTTTTTCAATAACGCAGTGTAACTGCATCGCCATTGGTTCACTCATGAGAAGTTGTTGAACCAATGACAGCGCGGCATAGCTGCGCGACCTATGGCGAGAAAGCGCGCGAATATTCCCGCTGAAAGGGGCGGGGTTTAGTGCTATATAAGCGGGCGTTTCACCATAGGATTTCAGTCCTTTCTCCTTCAGCGACGACTACACATCTCTTCGCTGATCTCCGCGCTGAAGCCGAAGAAGCTCGCTGCCTGGAAGAAGCAGCTCTCGCCGCCGTTGAAGAGGCCCCGCAGCGGACCCAGCTGAGCTGCCGGCGCCATCCGGCGCCCCCTCAGAGGGCGTTTCTCCTCGCGGTTCTTACCACACTAAGAGCATTTCCTAAGCGGATTCGTCTGCTCTAAAAGAGCTTCCGCGGCCCTCGCCGCTCTAAAAGAACCCCCCAATCGCCATTTTCACGGCGCCGGCTTTTTTTAATGCCGCGTCACTCCTATGACACCTGCAGAGCCCCTCTGCAGGACAACGATGGACACGACGAGTGCATTGGATGCCTGGGTAAGCCCCATGCAGAAGCCGCGCTCACTGACGCTTCATGCCCGCACTGCGAGTGCATGAGTCTGGCCTCTCTGCGCTCGCGGGTTGCTTTCTTTGCCGGAAGCAGTCCCGCCGCTCGCGCCCTCCCATCCCCTTCCTGCCGCGAGCCTGTGAGGAAGAGACAGCGGGGTAGAGCGACCCAGCGCCCGGAGTCGAGCGAGCTCACGTCGGCCCAGCCCCCGCGTGCCTCGCCCTCTCCCACCAGAGAGCAGTCGCCCGTCAGATTCTCCCACCCTGAGCAGCGTCCCTCAGCATACGCAAGTGACCTCGTCTCATTCGGTGGATCGGATGAAGAGCTGCTAGATGAGTCCATGTCTCTCGCGGCTTCCGAAGCAGAAGGGTGGGCTGGCGAGTCGGACGACCCCGCCCCCCCGCCTCCGCTGGAGCCCATTGAACACGGCTCGAGCATGGACGCCGAACTTCTCCGCGTCCTCTCAAAAGCTGTGGAGGAGCTAGACCTGGATTGGGCTCCGCCGGAAGAGCCGTCACGGAGCCGCCTGGATGAGTGGTTCCTGCCGGGAAGACGCCAGGCCCCTCGTCAACGTCCTGCCCCGTTCTTCCCCGAGGTACACGAGGAGCTGACCAAGTCATGGCGCGCTCCCTACTCTGCCCGCCTGGACACCTCGCACCGTTCAGCCTCATGACTGTGGACGGTGCTGAAGAAAAGGGCTATGAGCACCCGCCGCCCCTGGATGAAGCAGTGGCAGCTCACCTCTGTCCTCCCACGGCTGTGGGCTGGAAATCTAAGAGGGCCCTTCCTTCAAAGCCCTGCAGTACTACCTCCACCCTGGCTTCGCGAGCCTACGCATCTGCAGGCCAAGCTGCCTCAGCGCTCCACACTATGGCCATCTTCCAAGTGTTTCAAGCCAAGCTTCTCCGCTCTATGGACGAGTCCGGCTTTGATGCACCCACCTTCAGGGAACTCCGCAGTGCCACTGAACTAGCCCTGCGAGCCACAAAGGCCACAGTCCAGGCCATTGGAAGGTCCATGGCCAGCCTGGTAGTTTTGGAGTGCCACTTATGGCTCAACTTGACAGAGATCAAGGACGCGGATAAGATGGCCTATTTAGACGCCCCTGTCTCGCCTTCCGGTCTCTTTGGGCCATCGGTAGAGGGTCTCACCGAGCGATTCACCGCAGCGCAGAAGTCGTCTCAGGCCATGAGACACTTCTTGCCAAAACGCTTCAGCTCCGCATCTGCTTCAAGCCGACCCAGGCCTGCGCTGACTCAGCAGAGCAAGCCTGCCCCCTCTGCCTCCCAGGCAGCACCACCAAAGGAGCAACGCCAGCGCTCTCGCTCTGCCAGACGCTCCCTCCCAAGACGCCAGGGACCCCGGCCCAAGATCGCACTGGACCCTGTGACGCCTAAGTCATCCTGATTTAAGAGGAAGGAAGAGGACGGGGGAATGTCTCGCTGCGGTTGGACCACCCCCAAAGCTCCTTTGCGCAGTTTCCCCTCCGCCTCGTTCACATCCGGGCGTGGGAATGACGCTCAGTGTTACAGATGGACCCACAAATGTTGCATCCACACAAACCGCCGTTTTCACGGCGAACACATTTTTACTTTTTCTAAAAAAGGGCAAATTTCCTCTTCCACTCCCCTCGGTGTACACCCCCCCCACCCCCCCCACCCCCACCCCCTCAGGCGGGCTGTCAGCCGATGTCATTCAACCTCTTGCCACCCGGGTCGAGGCTTGGCGGGCCATCCCCGGGCTGTCAAAGTGGGTCCTAGGGATCATAAGTCAGGGCTACTCGCTCCAGTTCGCCCGAAGACCCCCACACTTCGGCGGGGTGCTTCAAACTTCGGTGATTTCGGACAACGCTCACATTCTCTGAACCGAAGTCTTGGCACTGCTCAGGAAAGGAGCAAGGTTTGGTCCTCAGAGCTGTTCAGGCTCTCCACGAGAGCCCCGTGGCCCATTCCTCTGAGACGGGACCTTCTCTCTCAGGCGTACAGGACAATTTGGCACCCGCAGCCAGAACTTTGGGCTCTGCACTTATTGTCCCTCGACGGGAGCCGGTTAACCTCCCCGGGGATGTGTTGAACACCATCTCTCAGGCAAGAGCTCCGTCTACGAGACGTCTCTATGCCCAGAAATGGTCAATCTTTGTTGATTGGTGCTCTGCATGCAACATAGATCCAGCGGAATGTAACGTATCTCCGATACTGTCCTTCCTCCAAGAGCGTTTGAAATCAGGGCGAGCCTCTTCAACGTTCAAAGTTTACGTAGCAGCCATTGCAGCGTTTCACTCTCCTATCGCTGGCCAGTCGGTGGGCAGAAACGGCCTAGTGGTGCGTTTCTTGAGGGGTGCTAGGCGATTGAATCCTCCTCACTGTTCCCACCTGGGACCTATCTATGGGCCCAACAACTCTAAAGTCGTATTGAAACCCAGGCGTGGCTACATCCCCAAGGTGCTCTCGACCCCGTTCAGAGCACAGGTCATCTCCCTCTCTGCGCTCCCTGTCTCATCAGAAGAGCAAGAGCTGGAGTTGTTGTTGAGAACTTATGTAGAGCAATCACAGCCTTTCCGGCTATCAGATCAGCTCTTTGTTTGCTTTGGCGGCCGCACCAAAGGGTCTCCGGTCTCAAAGCAACACCTCTCGCGTTGGATTGTCGACGCCATAGCTCTTTGTTACTCCTCCATGGGCTCAGAGTGCCCCATAGGAGTTAGAGCTCACTCCACTAGAAGTATGGCCTCTTCGTGGGCCTGGTCCAGTGGAGTTTCCATCAAAGACATCTGTGAGGTGGCCGGCTGGTCCTCGCCGTCCACCTTTGTCAGATTCTACGAGTTGGACGTTCCGACTTTGCAAGCTCGGGTCCTACTGGTGTGATGCAGTGGCCTCTTCGAGCCCCGCCTCAAACCGGTTCAGGAGGGATCTCCTCTTGTAGTGTAACTATGGGTTCAATGGCTTCGGCCTTCTCATTAGTTTCGTGGACCCCCCCTAGGCATCCCAAACTTGTCCAGTCGTTCCCTATCGTGGCACGGCGCGGTTGAATTCGTTCCCCATACGCAGTACGAGTGAAGTATCGAAAGGGAACGTACTCGGTTACTAACGTAACCTCGGTTCCCTGAGATACGGAACGAGTACTGCGTTACTTGCCGTGCCACGAAGCTGCGGCTTCAGGGTCGTCGCTTCAGTCGATATGGCCTGAAATCCTATGGCGAAACGCCCGCTTATATAGCACTAAACCCTTCCCCTTTCGGCGAGAATATTCACGCGATTTCTCGCCATAGGTCGCGCAACTATGCCGCGCCATCATTGGTTCAACAACTTCTCATGAGTGAACCAAAGGCGATGCAGTTACACTGCGTTATTGAAAAAGGCTTCAGTGACGGGAAAAAAGGGAGACCTTTCCCCATACGCAGTACTCGTTCCGTATCTCAGGGAACCGAGGTTACGTTAGTTACCGAGTACGTTTTCTACACAAGAACTTTTTGAACCCATTTACATCTGAATTTAGTGCTGTTCACTTCTGCTGGGATTGCCTATATATTAATATCAGATGCAAACATGTTCTTAGAGAGTTAGTTTGAATATCACATGATGGTGGCTTTCTCTCCCCCTCAGTGTTTAGAGCTGCAGGGGTTTGTTCGGCCTCTGCTGGAGCTTCTAAACGGACTGAAGAAAGGAAGATTTGACAAAGGTGAGACAAAAGCAGAACGCCTCTATGTCCAGCCTTAAACATCACTTTATGTGAACAACTTTATATTATACAACTGTAATGGGCCTGTAATAATATGTATAGTTTAGAGTGTATCAACCTTTTTATGTGTGTGGTTAGTTATCTGCATATGTTCTCTTGTTTTCTGACTCTTTTATTCTACTGACTTGTAGAATATATACAAGTGGTGTGGGTGTGCAGCCCAATGGTTTATAATTTATTAAAACCAAAAGTCGTTTTACTTTCGGTTTTCAGATTTGCACATTTAATTACATAAGTAGAAAACATCCAACTGTGCAGGTTTAAGTGATTTAATCTGACTCTTTCTGATGAATACTGAGATTTCATCAACACTTTTACTGCTTGTGATTGGCAGGTCTGAGCAGTTTTCAGCAGAGTGTTGCAATGGACAGAATTCAGAGGATTGTGGGAGTGCTGCAGAAACCACATATTGGGTAAGAGAGTGAACATCAATAAGAATTTTAACATAACATTAGATGTTATTCAGATAACGAGGGAATACACAAACAGGGTTGAACTGTAATTTTTTAGAGGTGAAAGGTATAATCTCACATTTTTTATGTAGTATTTATGACATTCTTAGGAGCCCCATCTTCTGAGCAAAGTCTTGTGTATAGACATCAGGGCATTCAAAGGACATAGACTAAACCTGTAGAAGGTGCTATAAAAACCCAAAAAAAAAAAAATATATATATATATATATATATATATATATAATATTATATATTTATATATATATATATATATATATATATATATATATATATATATATATATATATATATATATATATTATATATATATATATTTGTAACAATATAAAATTCTTTACTGCCAATTTTGATCCCTTAATGTGTCACTGCAGAATAAAATTTAATAATAAACTTCTTTTTTGGCTGTTACTTCTTTAATAAATATATATATATATATATATATATATATATATATATATATATATATATATATATATATATATATATATATATATATATATATATATATATATATATATATATATAAAATAAATGCATTTCTTATGAACTTACTAGTCATGAATCCTGAAAAAAATGTATCACAGTTTCCAAAAAAACATTAAGCAATGTTTTCATTTTAAAATGTATTAAAATAGAAAACATTTATTTTATGTAGTTTTTACTGTAGTTTTGATCAAATAAATGCGGATGTCACGATCACGTCTGTTCCTGCCACATACATTACCCGTAATCCTCTCTGCCTATCACATGCACTCACTCCACCAATCACCTGTTGCCACATACAGCCATGCACACTCCACACTGATCACCACACCCAGCTGATACTCATTACCAGGACTATAAAAGACTCACTCACACACCACCTCACCGCGAAGTCTTGATTACCCAGTGTATCATCTCCGAGCGTTTATATTCCTGTCTGCCTGTCTGTTACCGTTGCTGCCTGTTCCTGTTTCTTGACCCGTTGCTGCCTGTCCTGACCCTTGCCTGGTATAGCGTTCTGTGTATGATATCCGCCTGCCTTGATCTACTGCCTGTACCCTGACTACGTTTCTGCCTGTTCCTTACTGTTCCTGTTTGTTCCTGTTTTGACCCTGCCTGTACGACCACTCTACTTTAATAAAATGCTGCATTTGGATCTCTGCCTCAGTCCCGCTTCGTTACAGAAGACTTCACCGCCACCACGATCCAGCAGCTTTCCCGGAAGACATTTGTACGGTATGGACATTGATCAGTTGTTGCTATGGAGTACGCAGGGCACACGTTCACTGGAGGATTACATCACAGAATACCTAAACCTAGCTTATTATTCGGATCTGCCTGACTGCGCACTTATTGATTTTTTTTGTGATGGAGTGAACCAGCCACTCAAAGAATAATTAATTCACAATGGACCCCGTTCCACCCTTAGTCAATTTTTGGATTATGCCTTGTTGACTGTTGGCTCTCAGTTTACTGTGGGTGAAGCGGGGGAGCGTGATTCCTCGCTTAATCATGTAATGCTGCCGCGCCAAAGGACACTCACAAGATGGCTGCTCCCATAACAGCAACACCACGTCACGTCTCCGCTGATCGCCCAGAGTCACGTCACGTCTCCGCTGATCGCCCAGAGTCACGTCAAGTCTCCGCGGATCGCCCAGAGTCACGTCACGTCTCCGCGGATCGCCCAGAGTCACGTCACGTCTCCGCGGATCGCCCAGAGTCACGTCACGTCTCCGCGGATCGCCCAGAGTCACGTCACGTCTCCGCGGATCGCCCAGAGTCACGTCACGTCTCCGCGGATCGCCCAGAGTCACGTCACGTCTCCGCGGATCGCCCAGAGTCACGTCACGTCTCCGCGGATCGCCCAGAGTCACGTCACGTCTCCGCGGACCGCCCAGAGTCACGTCACGTCTCCGCGGACCGCCCAGAGTCACGTCACGTCTCCGCGGACCGCCCAGAGTCACGTCACGTCTCCGCGGACCGCCCAGAGTCACGTCACGTCTCCGCGGACCGCCCAGAGTCACGTCACGTCTCCGCGGACCGCCCAGAGTCACGTCACGTCTCCGCGGACCGCCCAGAGTCACGTCACGTCTCCGCGGACCGCCCAGAGTCACGTCACGTCTCCGCGGATCGCCCAGAGTCACGTCACGTCTCCGCGGATCGCCCAGAGTCACGTCACGTCGCTGGTCCTGTCCGAGAGCGGAGAGGATTGCATTCCAGCATGAATGATCCTCCACTGACTACAGCACGAGCAGCTGGCATTCCGAAACCCACGACCGATTCGCTCTCAAGCCCGGTGGCCGCTTCGCACTCAAGTCAGACGGCCACTTCGCTCTCAAGCCCGGTGGCCACTTCGCACTCAAGTCAGACGGCCGCTTCGCTCTCAAGCCCGGTGACCACTTCGCACTCAAGTCAGCCGGCCGCTTCACTCTCAAGCCCGGTGGCCGCTTCACTCTCAACTTCATCTGCTTCAACGCTCTCAACTTAGTCTGTTTCAACGCTCTCAACTGAGTCTGTTTCAACGCCCTCAAGTTCGCCGGTAGTCATGGACTCGAACGCTCTGGACGCGATGGACGAAATGGCTGCTTTGCCAGTGCCCACGGGCAAGATGGCCGCCCCTGCGGTGCGTAAGGATGCAGGGGGCGTTCCAGCCACTGAGTCTGCTCCAGAATCCACTCCAACCAGTGAACCATCGCCTCACCCTCAGAAAAGGAGGAGGAGTAGAAGGGCATCCTCCTCTCCTCAAGACGCCTTCAAGAGGCCGCTGTGGGCCTGGGGTTCATTTCAGAGGTGTCTCTAGCTCCGCCCAAGTGACATGCCTACCAGCACCACCTGTGCTCCTTGCCCTGCCGGCGCCACCTGTGCTCCTCGCTCTGCCAGCGCCACTCAAGCGTCTCGCCCTGCCGGAGCCACCCAAACTCCTTGCCCACAGGCCCGCAACATGCCCCGTTGAAATCCCCAAGAACCTTTTGGGGGGGGCAGTATACCTGAGGGTGGGGAGATTGTGGGTGGGGACCTTGCTTGGTCACTGCCGTCATCAGCCTTTGAACTGTTATGGCCACCCATGGGCTGTAGCCCACTTTGGCCATTAATGGATTCTGACCCACCGTGGTTATTCACGGACTCTGTCTCGCCGTGGCTGCCCAAGCCACCTGACCTGCCGTGGTTGCCTGAACCACCTGACCTGCTGTGGCTGCTCAAGCCACCTGACCCGCCGTGGCTTCCTGACACACCTGACCTGCCGTGGCCGCCCGAGCCACCTGACCCGCCGTGGCCGCCCGTGGCACCTGACCCGCCATGGTTGCCCTGGAACTTACATTGGAGACCCTATTCCCGTCTGAGCTCCAATGCACCCACCCCCCCTCCCTATTCGTGCCATTTACGTCGTGAGGACGTGCCTTCCGGAGGGGGGGCGTTATGTCACGATCACGTCTGTTCCTGTCACATCCCGGACTACATTACCCATAATCCTCTCTGCCTATCACATGCACTCACTCCACCAATCACCTGTTGCCACATACAGCCATGCACACTCCACACTGATTACCACACCCAGCTCATACTCATTACCAGGACTATAAAAGACTCACACACACACCACCTCACCGCGGAGTCTTGATTACCCAGTGTATCATCTCCGAGCGTTTATATTCCTGTCTGCCTGTCTGTTCCTGTTTCTTGACCCGTTGCTGCTTGTCCTGACCCTTGCCTGGTATAGCGTTCTGTGTATGATATCCGCCTGCCTCGATCTACTCACTGCCGCCTGTACCATGACTACGTTTCTGCCTGTTCCTTACTGTTCCTGTTTGTTCCTGTTTTGACCCTGCCTGTACGACCACTCTACTTTAATAAAATGCTGCATTTGGATCTCTGCCTCAGTCCCGCTTCGTTACAGCGGACTTGGTGTGTGTGTTTTTGTTTTTTTCTTTCTTTTAAATTACAATATATTTAATTTTAATTAATTAATTAAATACCTGCATTTTAACTTTCAGTTGGTGAATTCATATTTTTGCCACTAAAACAACTCTATTCACAACTCTATTAATCTATTCTATCAAATTTAGCTGTTTGTTGATTGAATTTCAACTCCGTAATGTATTAAGGTCATTATGGACTAATTATTTTTGGAAAAGCATTTCATTTTCTTTGTATTCACAGAAGTTTGAAGTTGATCAACTTTTCTTTAAATTTAAAGGTGCCCTAGAACCAGTTTTTACAAGATGTAATATAAGTCTAAGGTGTCCCCTGAATGTGTCTGTGAAAAATACCCCATATGTTTTTTTAAATTAATTTTTTTAACTGCCTATTTTGGGGCATCATTAACTATGCACCAATTCAGGCTGCGGCCCCTTTAAATTGCACGCTCCCTGCGCTCGCCTGTTCTTCTGAGGTCTTTTAAACAAATGAGATTTACACAAGAAGGGGGAAACAATGGTGTTTGAGACTCACTGTATGTCATTTCCATGTACTGAACTCTTCTTATTCAACTATGCCAAGGTAAATTAAATTTTTGATTCTAGGGCACCTTTAATCTTTAATAGTGAGACCATTGTGCTTTGTGTGATTATGTGATTGCTCATATTTCTGGTATTATCCCATTGCAAACCTCCTAAATACAAATAGACAGATTCTACTCTTGCCTCAAACTATCTCTAATAATCAGATGAGAGAGATAGTGAAAATCAGAACGCGAGGTCACAGGACTGAGTCAAGCCTGATATGAGTGCATATTGCTCTCATTTTGGATTTTCTAACCCAAATAATTGAAATAGCTTTGAAATTTATTGGTTTAATAAAGTAAAAGAAAAACAAATATTAAGTTTCTTTCTGTATGAAAATATTCATTATATGTGTATATATATGTTTAGTGTATGGCTAATACTGAGGGTGTTATTTTTAGATATGGAACTCTTACATTTACTACACTTTTAGTATCATATCTGCCAAAAAATACTAATCATGGAAAGTGTTGATTATAGCATTATATTTAGATCTACTCCCATTTCATAAAAGGTTGCAGCTCTGAGCATTGTAGTCGATCACAGTCTGTTGAGCAACCGAATGCAATCATCTCGCCATTGTAACTCGACTTCTGAACTCTCACTAATACTTTGATTTTAGCACAATGTAAATAGGAGATTCATTTTGCAGTGTAGACAGCATCATTGATTATAACTAGAGTTTTTGTGACAGGTCACTGAAGTAATTGACAGCTCTGTATATAATTAAGTCATCATTTAAATGATTTTCATGTTCAAGTTGACCGTGTAGACACTGACTTGATTTACTGAAGCATAAACAGCAAGAAACAGTTTTGCAACAAAAAACGTCTACTGTACATGAGTCCTCACATATCAAAAAGCAATGATCATAGGTTAGCATGGATGTTGCAGAATCGGTTACTTACAAAACCTGCATCGAATTGTGAATAGTTTACCACAGAATACACAGTGAAATGAACCAAAAAAAACAAATAGTCCTCTCCTGAGACATTCACATAGTTGGAAAAAAAAACTAGATGTTTTGACAGCTTAGTTTCAATAAAAGCTGTTTTTGGACTAATAGGGGTGTGTTTTTTTTTTTTTTTTTTTTTTTAGTTCTGAAACTTACAGCATAGTACAAAGAACACTTACTTTTTTTCAATTTCTCAATTCATACCCCCTTACAATTGGATATGATCCAATGGGAGACACTGAATTAATGGATACAGGGAATGAGGTTTCATATTAGCTTGATTGTAGTTTTTAGAAATTGTTCGAGATGAACACTCAAGTAAGCCAGATGTACTGTATGTTGTACGTTAATGATTAATTAAGATGCTTAAGGCCCAGTTTCACAGACAGGGCTTAGCCTAAGCCAGGATTAGGCCTTAGTTCAATTAGGATTTTTAAGTACCTTTTATAAACGTACACTAGAAAAAAACATTACTGGTGTGCATCTTGGGACTAAACATGACACTGACATATTTTAAGATTTTTCAGTACAAGTTGCTTTCAGTTAAAACAGCTCAAACATGCATTTTTGGCTAGGACTAGCGTAAGCCTTGTCTGTGAAACTGGGGGTTAAAGTTATATTGTTGTATTAAGTGTTCACTTATTGCTCAAATTATTGTTATTGTCCATATTTTTCATAATGTAAATTGTAATCTTTATATTAAACCAATAGGCAAACATGTTTTACCTTCAAATTCACACAGATGTACTAGCAGAGTAAGCACAGATGTTCTTCATCATTAACTAAGGCATGTTTGATTATTGAATATTATGCTTATTGAATTTTTGTTTTTTTACAGAGAGAAGTACTTGCCTACTTTGCTCCAGATAGAGGTGATGCTAAAGATTTGGTTCCCTCAAGTGACTGCTCAAGTTTCTGTGACACCTAACCCTGCTGACTTTTCACCTCAAAACATTTCCACCCATGGCAAAAGCAATATCACTCCCCCACACAAGCATAAAGACCAATTACATATTCCAGTCAAGGTTAGTGTAGACGCAAAAAAGAGACACACAGCATATTCGCTGGTGGACTCCATTTACAGTATGTGAATTTGTAGACATTGATGCCCTTTCTTATTTTCTCGGCTCTTGCAGAAGCGAAGATTGAGCTGGTCAGACACAGACTCACCCTCCTCTTCTCCTCCTGTGGTGTGTAAGCGCACCAAATGTTGTGAAGAGCAACATCAGTGGCCATATGTTGATGGAGGGGAGGGCTCTTCAGGGACCCCTGCCCTTTCCTCACACATGAACCAATCAGACAAGCGATTAAGTGAAACCCTGGAGCACAAGGTCATCCGGTGGTCAGGTTCAAGACTGACATGGGTGCACATTGCTCCCATCTTCTCCCCACCTAAATCTGATCCCTCTCATAAAGGCGGAATGGCTAATGTTAGAGGGAGTGGCAGTGTCCTCCTTCCAGTTTCCCCTCTCACCAGCAGGAGCAGTCCAGTCATGCAGGACAGCTTCATCTCCTCCACCACACCTTTTTCAGAGCCAGCTGGATGCCAATGCCAGCCTGTGAGTTTAGGGACAACAAGTCCATTGCAGGAGCACACCCAGAAACCCATCCCAGAAATCACAATGAAGCCTTCAAACCTAGAACAGCAAAGCCCTTTACAAACCTGATGCAGAGAAACCAAGCACAACCAGCTGAAAGTCTTCTCTGTGTCAGAGAAGAATTAAAGTATGGAATGTTAAAAGGGTTGTCTATTACAGTGATTGAAAAAGTATATGTAAAGAATCTTGAAGAAGTTTAAACTCAACATGTAAGACTTTTTTTAAATTGATTGGGTAAAAACAATTGGCTGTTTTTAAACTGGAAATGAGAGTACCTAAATTAAAGGTGAAGTGTGTGAGTCTGGTGCCACTGCCATCACCAAATGGAATTACAAAAATCATTATTTCAAACAGGCTTTGAAACACTCCACTATCTGGCATTGGTCAGCGAAATAGTTTGCCCTGCCCAAAAATCAAGGCATTGGTTGAGTCAGTGTTTGCATGACCGTATTCTAACGTCCAAAAAATTACACAGTTCACCTTTTAAGGAAATTTGATATCATTTACATTGCCTTCAATTGCCTGTTTAAATATGAGGGAAAGTATAATCATTGACTTTGTTTTATTCCCAAAATAAGGACAAATTAAGACTAGAGAGCAATAATTTTAATGAAAGTATAACACAAAGTCAAGTCAGCAGTATGACTTAATATACCATCAATTAGATGGCATAGAATAAAAGGGTTAGTTTTAGTTTCTTGTTTTCTCAAATTGCTACTGAGAATGTTGAGATTATATTGATTTTAATTACAATTTGAAAAAGCTGCCAGGAAGACAACACAGTTGTAGCATTAAAAGGTACTTTTTGTAGTTCTGAGGAAAAATGTAGCAGCATCAAAACTGACTTTTCGATATCTGATATTTTACAAATGTATGAATGGATTGTAACAGAAGCTGTTACAGTTTCTTTTACTGCATTTTTTAAAGCCACTAATTTTCACCCCACCCTAGTGAGAGTTTTGTGTGTGTGTGTGTGTGTGTTTGCTGACAGTGGTGGGATTTTAAATGTAAATGAAACCACTTTATTTATTTGCTGTAGAATCTGTGACAACTGCTCAAACTGGAAAAATTACCCACAAATAATATTCACATAAGTGATGATATCACAACCTGAAATAATATAGGAAATTATGTAATACCCAGGTTGAAAGAGAAAAGAGAATTGACAGAGTCTGAGTCTGCTTGATTGAAATATTGTGTACAGTGCACTGAAGGAGGCTAGATGGAAAAACTTCCTGCTCTGACAGATGTGAATTTAGATGCTTATGCAGCTGTTAAGTGATCTATTTGAAAAAGGGTCAAACGTCAGAAAGGATGAAAAAGTGCTAATATGCCAACCTTTATTTATTCACTTGTTGATTTTAATATTTATTTATGTTTATTTGTATATGTATTTATCCACATGGCAGCTGAGGTCATTAGAGCTTGGTCTGTTATGGACTATTTTAGTTGCTGCGTGGAAAAGTAGAGAAAACAAATGAAGGAAATCTGATATTGGAAAACCTGTGCCTTTTCTCTAAAAAGGATATTCATTGTTGTATTTGTTGATTGTGTATTTTTATCAAATGGTAGAGAACATAAAATCTCCAAACTTTCATATGCACACATTTATTCATGAGAAAATGTGTGTATTTGGACACAAAGTAACCATTTACTACTAAAAGCAAAGTGATCTACAGTAATCAATAACAAATATGTCAGTGTCAACTGGTTATCATAGCAACATTCAAAGAGGCGCTGTATTTTCTGACCAATCACTGCAGTCAGTTGAATCCAGAAACCAGCAAATTTCTTGGATCAGTATTTTTGGAGCTGATGAATTATAATGATGAAAAATGCCCTTATGCATGAATTAATGGGGAAAAAAATTGCATCAACTTCACATGCTGCTAAATTACTGATTTTAATTGATATTTTAATCGCTTATTGTCCAGGTGCCCTATAGCAATAGAAATTCTTGCCATGTTAATAATCAGAACTGATATCTGCATCACCTTTATTATATGTAATTGACTTTTTATGTAATGATTTTGTAGAAGTTGCACTTGTTTTTATTTTATCATGTTTTATACTGTACAGGTTATTTAAGACCAGGACCAAGAGGGTTGATCATAAAGGATGTATATTGGTTGTTTAAACTGTCTTTTTATATAACTTATACCATGCACTACACTGGAAATCTTTATGCTGTCAGTCCTTCTTTCCTGTCACTTTGTCTTTTGCCTGTTTTTCCCTTCTTCATCTCTTTTTCTCTGTTCTCTTCATCTGCTTTTTACTGTTATTCATGCCTTTTTCAACAAACATAAACCTTTTAATAAATAATGCATTTTGGAATGTACTATTTGAATGTGTTCTGTAATATATATATATATATACACACACACACACACAGGGGGGAAGGGGAGTGAGCTATTCTGTCTTGGTCCGTGTACCTTCTGGTAATTCGATTTTCTACTTAAAAATAAATAAAGAGAAAAGAGTGTATACAAATAAAAGTAGACACTTAACAGTTTTTAATGATGTCTTAGGGTGCTTTCACACTCGGTTCGATTGCCTGGACCAAACCCGAGTTTGGTTGCTTCCCCCTGACCCCACTGGACTGTGTTCATACTATATTATTTGGGTCCGACCCACAGTTCGTTTGCGTCATCAAACCAGCAGCTGTTTACTCCATTGCTTAGTAATAGGCTACACTACAGCTCTCTGCTTGCAGCATGTCAGTAACTCTCATCGGGGAAGTGAGTGATACACACACACATTTTTTTATCAAATAATATGGCATTAATAGCGGTTCACTTCTGCAATTTGGTACGTTTGCATTCATATCAGAAGTGGACCGTACCAGAGTTCACTTGAGCCATACCCCAGACCACCCTTTTTAAGCGGCATCTGGTAAAGTTCGCAGGTGTGCACCCGAGTTCAGAAGACAGTGTTCACATCATCCAAACATACCAAAATCTGATGTCAATTTAAACCTGCTTGCACACCAAAAGTGCTAATGTGAAAGTACCCTTACTCTTATTTGTATGACCAAAATTACGGAGGATTTTAAGTTCATTCCGCTGTTCACAATCTGCATTGTAAAAAGCGCTATATAAATAAAGGTGACTTGACTTGTTATCAGAAAACGATGCATCAATCCACATTCACCTGACCAAAGGTGCACCATATTGGTATGTTACTCCCTCGAATGTGAATCTCAAGAATGGTCTGTGATGGGGGGGCTATCTGGATATGAAAGTAAGTGCCTTTCAGATCCACTGATATAAACCAATCCCCGGGGTGAATTTGCATGAGGATTTGTTTCATAGTTAACAATCTGAAAGGCCATCTCATGAGCCTGCCATCCTTCTTGGGGACAAGGAAGTAGTAGCTGTAAAAGCCTGACACACTGTGCTCCGTGAGAACTCTCCACAGCGCCTTTTTCCAGCAGAGACTGAACTTTGGCTCTGAGGACATGAGATCTATCAGCTGAGACCAAAGCGTGAATCAAGGCCATAAAGCAGGGCAGCCTGCGAGCAAATTGGATCAACTAGTCTCCTTCTATTATACCTAAAATCCAGCTTGGCACTCTGGGGATGGCTTCCCATGCCTGGATTCGAGTGGCAAATGGTTGAAGTACTACAGGTTGTGTCTCACGCTGAAGCGGGAGAATGGCACCTGTTACAGCATTGAGAGGAGTAGGAATGCTCTTTTTGTGAGAATGTAAAAAAATTTGTTTGGTTCACTATAACAGCAAGAAGAGTTTTGGGTGTGCAAACTGATGGGGTGGGCCCAGAAATGACAGCAAACACATCATCTCCAGCATCCTGAACTAAAGAGGGGACTGGAAGACAGGCATGCTTTGAGGGTGGTCCGGCCTCAGAGGGACTTAACCCTCTGCTTATCCTGAGGTTTGCCGGGTGCTGGATCCAGGCCGTATCCAGGTCAGATGGAGAACCTGCGTCTGGACCTGACTACAACGTAGCCCAGGATCCCCGTATCCGCTTACATATATTTATATATAATCGATTTTTAATCTCTATATCTATCTCCATATACATTTACATATATATATCTTCCAAGGGGTTTTTTCCCTCCTAGGACTTTTTTCCCAGTGCTAGCACGCTGGGTTTTTCTCCTAGGGGGTTTTTTCCACCCCTGGAAGTCAGCCGACATTGGCTTAATGTAGCACCATCTTGTATATGTTACATATTACCACGCTTGTTTGTATAGTTTTAACCACTTCCCTTTTTTTCTGTGCTTCTAATATGTAAAGCTGCTTTGAAACAATTACCAATTGTAAAAGCGCTATATAAATAAATTTGACTTGACTTGACTTTCCTCCTCCATCCTGAGATATCAGGACAGCTTTGACTGTACTGGGTCCAACTCAAGCTTGGGGCGAGGCCCCTGACGCTTTGGAAACGGGTAGCGTTTGGCCCGGCAGAGGCTTGGCTTTGGGCTCCGCTTTAAGCTGGGGGTGGACAGGCACTGAGGCTGGCCTGGGTCACTGCTGATGTCACAGGGCTGTCTTTTTGAGCGACTGGATGCAGTGGAGGAGCTGGCTCTTTTTGGCAGGAACTGACGCATAGCCTGCGATGACTGGCAGGACCAAGTCCGTCATGCTGAGTTGCTTCCATTGTGTGCAGTGAGGAAACAGCCTGGCCATCAGCGGCAAATGCTTTGGAAGGGCAGAGTCATCGCTGAAGGTCGCCCACTCTTGGCACTCAGAGGCGGCCAGAGACATCGAGTCCAATTCATCGTCAAACCCACCAGACAAGACCATGCCACTCGCACAAGATGAATGGAGCTGATCTTCACAGGTGAAGAGCACAGGGGACTCACCGCTTCGAGGGGAGAGTGAGACATGCGGCACTGGGCCGACGTGAGCTTGCTTCCGCCTCGCTGCTCAGCCTGACAGTTCCATTTCTTCTTTCACCTCGCCTCAAGAGGGGAAGGAGATAAGGGAGTGGGTGGGTTGCTGAAGAGCGTGATCCTGGTGCACAGTGCGGGCAGCTAGAGTCCAGGAGTGCCGTCTCAGCATGGGCAGGACACATTCAGAGTGTTCATCTGGAATGGGCAGGTAAGCCCTGCACAGGCCGCATTCACGGCACGACATTTGCAACAACTTGGATCCAAACTGGGAAACACAGTGATTATGTATACGTAAGAAGCACAAGAGAAACATAAGGCCTATATATACACAGGAGCAAGATACAGAGAGAACAACATGGGAAGACTAATCAACATGGAAAACTTCAAAGGACTACAAACATGGCACACAATACAGGAAATATAACAATAGTCCCAAAAATGCAAAGGGACTATATGACAGAACCAAAGCGGAGATGGAACAGGGGGAGGGATGGTGGTTCAGGTCCGGGGACAGAAAGAGGATCAGGGGACAGAGGCAGACAGGGTGGCCAGGACTGTGGTGCTGAAGTCCACCACAGTGAAGTAGAAAGGCCTGAAGATACTCATGGCGGAGTGGAAGACCACCACAGCTGAGCAGACAGGGCCGAAGACCTCCACAGCGGAGAAAAAGAACACCACAGCTGAGCAGACAGGGCTGAAGATCCCCAGGGTGGAGTGGAAGACCACCACAGCAGATCAGGTAAAACTGTAACAGAAGGCACGGAGAGGTTAAGGCTGGCCTTGGGCTGTAACCAGGCTGGCAGGAAGTTCAGGAGCGACCTCCATGGTCATGTCCAGGCAAACAGGAAGTTCAGGGGTGACCTTCGTGGTCAAGTCAGGGCAGGCAACCAGTTCAAGGATGACCTCCATGGTCGCATCATGGTAGACAGGCAAGAAAATAAGCGATTCAAACAATAACACTATCAATGTGGAGAGCTATATAACAATGTTTATTTTTCTGTTGATAAATGTATCCAAACAGTTGCTCAACTGTCTAATAAAACACAAAATATATTAAGGTGTCTTTGGTGTTTAAATGGTTTCTATGAAAGTAAAACTGGAAATCGAGGGTAACGCAGATATGACGTCATTGACGTGCGAAGAAATAACACCATTCGTGTCCTGGTTAAAATAGCTGATTTCTCTTGAAGTCAGCAAATATATATAGGTAACACTTTATTTTACAGTGTCCTTGTTACACATATTACATGTAGTTACAGTAGTAATAACTATAAATTATGCATAATTACATGCAACTAAGCCTAAACCAAACCCTAATCCTAACCCTACATGCAGTTAAGTGTAACAAATCATCACTCTGGCAGGGATCCATTTGCATGCTTTATTAATAACAATCGTAGTTACAGGCATGACGTAAGGAACGTCCAAGCCTCGACTCGTTTCACTTGAGAATGCCATTGACAGCCGTTTATGAGCGCTATTTATTCATAATAAACATCAAACATTTTAAAAAGTTAAACATTTTAAATACTTACAGTCTACACAATAGTCTCTGTGCTCACAGCGTCACAGACATTAATATTTTAACGATTTATAAAAGATGAATCTTTGTCTTGCCATCTGGGATTTTGGTATGGAGATAAAGGTTATAATTATATATTTTTTTGTAGTATTACATCACATCGTGTGTGTATATTAGCACCATTTGTTTTTTTTCTTGTGGTATGAGATAGAGCGTTTGGACCTGGAAGCGCTGCCGCGTGACGTCAGACTTAACAACTGAATAGGGAACAGGCAGAATCGTAGTCAGATAGTCAGGGCTGGCAGATATCACTCACAGAATCAGGTAAACAGGCAGAGGTCAGAGGCTGGCAGCAAAGGGTCGATAACAGGAAACAGCAGAATCAGCAACAGATAATCAGACAGATAGATAACGCTCAGTAATGTTCACCATGGCAAAACGAGACTTTGCGAGGATGTGGAGTGGAAGTGGGTCTTAAATAGGCCTGGTTACTGAGAACAGCTGTGCGGTGATTAGTCCAAGGCACAAGTCTTCCACGAGGCCGAGGGGCTGGTTTTTCCGGATGTGCTGCGTGGAATTCTTCCACCAGGTTGGGGTCCAGGATATCATCCGCATTGACCCAGGTTTGTTCTTCCGGACCGAACCCCTCCCAGTCTACCAGATACTGGAGCACCCGAGCTCGACATCTGGAGTCCAGCAACTCACGGACCTGATATATCTCCTCATTCTCCACTTGGATAGGCTGGGGAACCTGGTTACGAGACACCTCCTCTCCCTCCTCGTCGGGACCATGGGCAGGTTTTAGCAGCAACACTTGAAACGTAGGAGAGATGCGAAAGTGGTTAGGTAATGCAATTCGGAATAAAACTGGAGTGATTTGACAAATAATTCTGAATGGGCCTACATACCTTGGACTGAGCTTTTTACAGGGAAGCTTGAGGCGCAGGTCTCTGGTGGATAACCACACCCACTGTCCTGGCTGGTATGCGGGACCGGGACAATGGTGGCGGTCAGCTTGCTCTCGTTGGCGGCGGACAGCATGTTGGAGATGAGTATGTGCTCTATCCCAGGTTTCCTCACTACGCGTCATCCAGTCGTTAATAGCTGGAACATCAGTGGGCTCACCGGACCAAGGGAATAACGGAGGTTGGAACCCCAGGATGCACTGGAACGGTGTCATACCAGTTGCTGGTTTGCGGATGGAATTTTGTGCGTACTCCACCCACATCAGATAACGGGACCAGTTGTTTTGATTGCGGTTGCAGTAACTGCGGAGGAAGCATGTCAATTCTTGGTTTATCCTCTCTGCTTGTCCATTAGATTGAGGGTGGTAGCCAGAAGTGAGGCTAACATTGATGCCCAAAGCCTGACAGAACACTGACCAGAGGTGGGAGGTAAACTGAGGTCCACGGTCAGATACAATGTCCTCGGGAAGGCCGTAAATTCTGAAGACCCATGTGCACAGATGTTCAGCTGTCTGCATGGCGGTTGGAAGCTTGGGTAGCAGGGTTAGTCGGCAGGCCTTGGAGAAGCGATCAATGACAGTCAGGATGGTGGTGTTTCCGTCGGAGAGGGATAAGTCGGTGATGAAATCTAGAGCGATATGGGACCAGGGGTGGTGTGGTAGAGGTAGTGGCTGTAGTAGACCTGCGGGAATTTGATGAGATGGTTTGTTAATGTTACAAATGTGGCAAGCTTTGACAAACTGAGTATCTGTGGGGAGAGATGACCACCAGAACCAGTTCTGCATGAGCTGTATGGTAGCGGCTATGCCTGGGTGACCAGAGGCGGGTGAGTTGTCGACCAATTCTAGGACACGGTACGAAAGTTCTCAGGGACGAACACTTTGTCTGGAGGACAGCTGGCAGGAATCTTGCCCTCCGCGTTGGCCTGTTCCAGTTCTGAGATTATGTCCCACTGTATGGGTGCGACAATGAGAGAAAGCTGGTATGTCAGTATCTGAATTTACAGGACTGGTCTCACCTTCTAATTGACGGGACAGAGCATCGGCTTTGATATTCTTCAACCCAGGGCGATAGGTTACAGTTAAGTGGAATCGTGAGAAGAAAAGTGACCATCGTGCATGACGGGGATTGAGTCTTTTGGCGGTGCGGAGATATTCAAGATTTTTGTGGTCTGTTAGAACGATGAATGGATGTAATGCTCCGTTCCAACCAATGACGCCACTCCTCGAACGCTGCCTTCATTGCCAGCAACTCTCTGTCTCCCACAGCACAATTTTGTTCTGCTGCATTGTTTCCTAGAATGGTAAGCACATGGATATAGTTTAGGTGGGTTACCTTGGCGCTGAGACAGGACCGCTCCCAATCCAGTGCTAGAAGCATCGACTTCCACTACGAATGACAGAGACGGGTCGTGGTGGTGCAGAATTGGGGCTGTGGTGAATCATTCCTTTAGATGTTGAAAGGCGTTTCTGGCTGCAGGGGACCACTGAAGATGGGATTGACCCTTCTTTACCATGGAGGTGAGTGGGCAGGCCATGGTGCTGAAGTCGCAGATGAACTGCCGGTAGAAATTGGCAAACCCCAGGAAACGTTGTAATTCTTTAATGGTATTGGGTTGTGGCCAGTTGAGGATTGTTGACACCTTTTTCTCATTCATAGCCACACTGTCCCGGCTGATGATGTAACCGAGGAAGGATGTTACTGTCTTGTGAAATTCACATTTCTCTGCCTTGGCATAAAGTTGGAACTGAATTAGACGTTGCAAAACTTGTCTGACCTGTTGCACATGCTCCTCCATGGTTTCTGAGTATATCAAGATATTGTTGATGTATACGATGACAAATCGGTTGAGCATGTCTCGGAATACGTTGTTTATGAATGCTAGGAAAACTGACGGACTATTGACCAGGCCGAAGGGCATGACAAGGTATTCATAGTGCCCAGTCGCTGTGGAGAAGGCAGTCTTCCACTTGTCTCCTTCCTTGATACGGATTAAGTTGTACGCACTGCGCAGGTCAAACTTAGTGAAGTAGCGGGCAGTTTGAAGTTGCTCCAAAGCTGCAGGAACCAGAGGGAGCAGGTACGAAACTTGACAGTGATTTCATTTAATCCACGATAATCTATGCAGGGACGTAGACCTCCATCTTTCTCGCCCACGAAGAAGAAGCCAACGGAAGCCTATGTAAGAACTGTGGACGAACCAGACAAATGAATCATTTAGATGATTCTTTCAAAACATAATTCTAATTCAGAATTGAGGTTCCGGCTCCGGACCGTCTGCAGATAAAGCCAGGCTGATTACTTTTACGACACATGCTTCCTGATAGCAGAAGCGACATACCAAAGGGTCACCCAAGAAGACAGAGAGACAATCCAGACCCTTTTGTTTCCTTACTTCACAGGAGAGCCAAAGAGACTGTTGAACAAATAAATCTGCTTCAAAATTGTTCCAACAATTTTAACGGACTTATCAAACATCTTTTAACTACATACATTTTGCATTATGTGTCCACAAGTACTACCTGTAAACAGTTAGGCTTTAGAACACTCACAATTCGTGTAAATGCATTAACTCTTGACTGACTGACTGGAAGTATGCCTTATTTGGACTTAATTTGATTCTTTCTCCCTTTCCTATATTCTGACTTGAATGAAATCTGTTTAAAATGTATTGTATTCCATTTAATAGCAATTATGTTAAAATGGCACTCTGCTAAAGCAGAGACAGACCGGGATGTAACACTTAGGTTTTATTGGGGGCAGAGGAAGGCCCTCTTGAAACGGGTCAATGTCTGATTGGCCAAGACTCCTCTGAGGTGTGACAAACAACTCAGTTTAAATAATCATATGGCAAGATAGTGAACGAGAGAAGTTGGTTAGTAAACGAAAAAGGAGTTGGTTCTGTTCTGGGAAGAGAAGCCAAGACAAGTACCAAGAACAATGGAGTGACAAGAAGAACAGACAAGCCACTCATTCAAGCCATCCAACCTTCACTCACTTTTCTTTTCTTTACTTAATTTTCCTTTACCGCTGAAAGTCTCGTGTCCTACGTTTCGCCGCAAAGTTCAACCAACGACTTTTGCCGCTTCAACTCCAGCGACAAAGAGACTTCCTTCATTGTTCCACACGGACCTGATCTGGACAAATCATCGACTTGGGAAACCCCTCTCTGCACGACGAGGAAAATTCACCTTAGTCAACGCAAGCAAGTACCTCCAGACCAAAACTGAACTGGTGCATAAATGAATGATTCATGGTTTGTTCTGGTCCTTGAAATGCATTGATAGGAATTCGGTTAATCAGATCACTCTCTCTCTCTCTCTCTTTCAAAACTCTTTCTCTCTCATTTCCTTCTTACTGCAACGCGTATGAATGTGTGTGTGTGTGTGTATGTGCGTGCCTTTGTGTTAGATTAGTTTGTGTTAGAATAAATAAAATCTCTTGTAGATTTTAAAAGGAAAGTGTCTTGTATTATGTGCTTTATGATTTAATGTCTTAAACTGTGATCAAGTTACCGTGCTCTAATCAGTGTTTTCACGATTGTTGGATATTTATATCCGTTACAAGAGCTTATTACGGCTCGAGCAAATGAACGCTGGACGAATCAGTTGCTCGGTCGTAATCTAAACAACTCTTTATAATTCCCTATAAATATTTCATTTGAGCTAATTTTACTTCCTAGGGTGTTTTCCCTACACCGGAGATGTGTAGGGACGGATGAAGCCTTTAGCCAGTTCCTCTTCTATGTATTTCTTCATTGATTCAGACTCTGGTTGAGATAGAGGAAAGATGCGACCCTTGGGAGGTGTGGTTCCTGGAATCAGATCAATAGCACAGTCGTAAGGACGGTGAGGTGGTAATTGTGAAGCACGTTAGCCAGCAGCCATATTACCCTGTAGCCCAAGAACAGTTGCCTACTGAAGCTAAGCAGGGCTGAGCCTGGTTAGTACCTGGATGGGAGACCTCCTGGGAAAACCAGGTAGCTGCTGGAAGAGGTGTTAATGAGGCCAACAGGGGGTGCTCACCCTGTGGTCTGTGTGGGTCCTAACGCCCCAGTATTGTGACGGGGACACTGTACTGTAACAAGCACCGTCCTTCGGATGAGACATTAAACCGAGGTCCTGACTCTCTGTGGTCATTAAAAATCCCATGGCACTTCTTGTAAAGAGTAGGGGTGTAACCCCGGTGTCCTGGCCAAATTCCCTCCATAGGCCCTTACCAATCACGGCCTCCTAATAATCCCCATCCATTGAACTTGCTCTTTCACTCTCTCTCCTCTCCACCTACAGCTGGTGTGTGGTGAGCGCACTGGCGCTGTTTTCCTGTGGCTGCCGTCGCATCATCCAAGTGGATGCTGCACAATGGTGGTGGATGAGGAGAGACCCCTGATATGATTGGAAAGCGCTTTGGGTGTAAAGTAGTACATATGAAAGCACTATATAAATGCCTCATTCATTCATTCATTCACGTACCTTACTGAAGGCTAGTGAGAGATTGTGATATTCTATAGGAAGTGACAATTGCGAGACAGGTGCATCGATTTCACTTGGTTCTTTGGCTTGAATGGATCTAACACACAGAGGAGATGGGTTAGTCAGACATTTTGACAGACAGTTTGGATTCTAGTGAATGATCTGCCCCTCTCTCCAGCAGACGTGAGGATTGTGATTGCATAGCCATGGCAAACCCAAGATGATGGATGATGTAGATGTGGGGAGAACATGGAACTGAATCTTTTCCGTGTGAAATATGCCTGTTTGCATGGTGATGGATTGAGTTATGGCATTAACGTGTCCCGTGCCCACGGGTCGTCCGTCTATCTTCTCCACTGTTAGAGAAGAAGAGCATGGAATTTATGGAATCTGATGTTGATCGACATAATTCTGGGACATAAAGTTTCCCGCAGCCCCAGAGTCCAGGAGGGCGCTCATCTCCAGTCGTACATCATTGAACAGCAAGGTTATGGGTACAGTGACACATGTATCTGCAGAATAGTAGGGGTTGACATCACTCACCGATCATGGATTCTCTGGACGGGTACGAACAGGACAGTTATTTCTCACATGTCCAGGGTTATGATAATAATAATAATAATAATAATAATAATCCTTACATTTATATAGCGCTTTTCTGGGCACTCAAAGCGCTTTACATATTGAAGGGGGAATCTCCTCAACCACCACCAATGTGCAGCATCCTCCTGGATGATGCGACGGCAGCCATATTGCGCCAGTACGCCCACCACACACCAGCTTATTGGTAGAGAGGAGACAGAGTGAGGAAGCCAATCAGTGTATAGGGATGATTAGGAGGCCATGATGGACAGAGGCCAATGGGCAAGTTTGGCCAGGATGTCAGGGTTACACACCTACTCTTTTCGAAGGACATCCTGGGATTTTTAACGACCACAGAGAGTCAGGACCTCGGTTTAACGTCTCATCCGAAGGACGGTGCTTTTTGTCAGTATAGTGTCCCCATCACTATACTGGGGTGTTAGGACCCACACAGACCACAGGGTGAGCACCCCCTGCTGGCCTCACTAACAGCTCTTCCAGCAGCAACCTAGTTTTCCCAGGAGGTCTCCCATCCAGGTACTAACCAGGCTCAGCCCTGCTTAGCTTCAGTGGGCAACCAGTCTTGGGCTACAGGGTGATATGGCTGCTGGCCAGGCAGGGTTGCCACAGTATAAGCACAGACGATGTGTTAAACAGCGGCTTCTCTCCTCTTCGGATAGATGGCAAGAGCATTCACCTGCATGGGTTCGGTGGTCTCAGGTTCAGCAGGTGACTGTGTACGAATATTACGCCTTTGCCCAGCCCTGCATGAGCGGATGAGGTTGTCAACCTGTATAGCGAGCTCGACAAACTGATCCAGATTCTTGCCATTATCACGACAGGCCAGCTCTGTCTGCAACTCATGAGTTAAACCTCTCCTGAAGCAAGTCTTTAGTGTGTCACTCACCCAGTTGGTTTGAGCTGCGAGGGTGCGGAAGGCAAGAGCGTATTCAGCTGCAGTTTGGTGTCCCTCTGTTAATTCCGTCAATCTGTCACTGGCTCCCTTCCCATCACTGGGGTGATCAAACACTTCTTTAAATCTCTGGAGGAAATATTCATAACTGGGAAAAGCAGATCCGTCATCATTCCATACAGCCGTTATCCAATCCAAAGCCCTCCCCGTAAACAAGAAACAAATTAGAGTGATCTTACCAGCATCAGTGGTATACATGGCAGGTTGTTGGTCAATGAAGTGTGAACATTGAAGAATGAAACCCTTGCATCTGGTAGGATCACCATCAAACTTTTCAGGAAGCGAGAGACGGGGATTCAATGGTGACGGCGTGCCTGCCGCGTGGGTAATGGCGGCTGTGACAGGTGGTGAAGACGCTACAGTCACCACAGGCTGGATACCTTGCAGAGCTTTCACCAGTTTCTCCGTGAGATTGGTCAGGTGGTTGAGCTGATGTTGATGGGTGGCGAGTTGGTTGGCTTGAGCAGATATAGAAGTGCACAGGTGAGTGAAAGCAGCTGGATCTTGGGCTGGCGAAGTCTTCTGTAATGAATCATCACTCTGGCAGGGATCCATTTGCATGCTTTATTAATAACAATCATAGTCATAGAGGCAGGGTCAGACAGGAGTAAACTGGTGTATAGGGAACAGGCAGAATCGTAGTCAGAGAACAGGCAGATAGTCAGGGCTGGCAGATAACACTCACAGAATCAGGTAAACAGGCAGAGGTCAGAGGCTGGCAGCAAAGGGTCGATAACAGGAAACAGCAGAATCGGCAACCGGTAATCAGACAGATAGATAACGCTCAGTAACGTTCACCATGGCAAAACAAGACTTTGCAAGGATGTGGAGTGTAGGTGGGTCTTAAATAGTCCAGGTTATTGAGAACAGCTGTGCAGTGATTAGTCCAAGGCACAGGCTTATGGGAAATGCAGTGATGTCTTCTGCCCACAAAGAGCTTCTAAGCTGCCTCCACACCGGCCATGGGACTGTGCCATCGATCTGCTTCAGGGTGAGTCAGTGCCCACGGGAAGGATCTACCCCCTGTCCATCCCGGAGGAGAAGGCCATGGAGGAATACATCAAAGAGGCCCTTGCTCATGGATACATCCGCCCGTCTACTTCCCCTGCTGCTTCGAGTTTCTTCTTTGTGGCAAAAAAGGACGGAGGCTTGTGGCCCTGTATTGATTACTGTGCCCTCAATAAGATTACAGTCAAGTTCTGGTACCCCCTTCCTCTTGTCCCAGCGGCCCTGGAACATCTCCGAGGTGCCACTGTGTTATCTCATCCGGATACGCGAGGGGGACGAGTGGAAGACCGCCTTCGTCACACCCACTGGCCACTATGAATACCTTGTCATGCCGTATGGCCTGGTCAACTGCCCCTCCGTATTCCAGGACTTCATACACAAGGTGCTCCGGGAGTTCCTCCACAAGTTTGTTCTGGTCTACATCGACGACATCTTGATTTATTCCCGGAGCCTGGCCGAACATAGCCACCACGTTGCGGAGGTCCTCCAAAGCATGAGATAATTCAATCTCTTCCTGAAGGCTGAAAAGTGTTCTTTCCACCAACCCTCTGTTACTTCCTCGGTTACATCATTGACCCAAGGGCATCCAGATGGACGAGGGGAAGGTGGAAGCTATCAAGTCCTGGCCAACTCCATCCACCATTAAAGAACTCCGCCTTCTTCTCCCGCAAGCTCAACCCGGCGGAGGTCAATTATGACATTGGCAACCGAGAACTCCTAGCCGTGAAGCTGGCATTGGAAGAATGGAGGCATTGGTTGGAGGGAGCTAAACATCCATTCCTTGTCCTTACTGACCATAAGAACTTGGAGTACCTACGTGCTGCTAAAAGACTAAACCCAAGACAAGCTCGCTGGGCTCTATTCTTCTCCCATTTCGACTTCTCCATTTCCTATTTTCAAGGCTCTAAAACTGTGAAAGCAGACGCTCTATCTCGCCTCCATTCTCCAGAGGAAAGACCCGAAGAACCAGAAACCATCCTCCCAAGCTCCCTCATCATAAGTCCGATTTCCTGATCTGAAGAGACTTTACCCTCCTCCAATGCCTCCACTAATGCTCTGCCGGGTTGCCCACCTGGCTTGCTCTACGTCATCAGGGCACGACACACTCCACTGACTCACACTGCCCACACGTCACTTGGCACTGGCCACCCGGGTGTCAATGAAACCCTCTCGCTGCTAAGGGAGCGCTTCTCGTGGCCGAACATGGCAGCAGACGTCAGAAGGTACGTGCAGCGCTGCAGGGAGTGTGCCATCTCCAAGAGCCCACGCCATCTTCCATCCGGCAAGCTCTATCCTCTGCCCGTTCCAAACAAGCCCTGGTCACACCTAGGAGTGGACTTTATCACAGACCTACCAGCTTCCAATGGCTATACCTGCATCCTAGTTGTCATTGATTGATTCTCCAAGTCATGTCGTCTGATCCCACTAGGAGGTTTACCCACTGCAATTGAGACTGCTGCGTTAATGTTTAATCACGTGTTCAGATACTTCGGAATACCTGAAGATATTGTGTCAGACAGAGGCCCTCAGTTCATCTCCCAGGTATGGAAGGCCTTCCATTCACTCCTAGGTGTTACCATCAGTTTGTCATCAGGTTACCATCCCCAGT
Organism: Chanodichthys erythropterus; assembly: GCF_024489055.1. Taxonomy (NCBI): domain Eukaryota; kingdom Metazoa; phylum Chordata; class Actinopteri; order Cypriniformes; family Xenocyprididae; genus Chanodichthys; species Chanodichthys erythropterus. The sequence goes on from NC_090222.1 coordinate 10,357,702, forward strand.
CGAACGGGCAGACGGAGAGGAAGATCCAGGAGATCCGCCGCTTCCTCCGTACCTTCTGTCATGACCACCAGGACTCTTGGAACCAGTACCTGGGTTGGGCAGAGTACCAGTGATGGGAATAACAGCGTTATTAACGCTGTTACTTTTTTCAGTAACGAGTAATCAAACTAATTACTTTTTCTCCCCTTACAATGCCTTTACCGTTACTGGCAAAAAAAATTCCGCGTTACTAATGAGCTCACTGATGCAGTTTTCATCCGAGTAGCCCTCTCTCTCAGCCATATAGGACCTGCAAAGATTTTTCTCTGGTGTCTGCTGCGGTTAGTCATAGCCTACACAAATATAGGCTAATTTTAAACTGTTAATAATGAATGATGCTCTGTGTGTGTCTGTGAGCATGCGAGCTGAGCGCGAGCTCAAAGCAGAATACCCTTTGTGACATGCTGGATCGAAAATATGTGAAATAAGTTTCTCTAGTCGACTAGTAGTTATTCATTTAAGCCATTAGTTGACTAATCACATTTATATTAATTTAATTTCTTAAATACTGGAGAGAATAAACCATAATAATGAGCATTTATGTAATATAGGCTATATAGCACTCAAGTGCATGCAAAAGTAAAAATTATGAATGTGACCAAAACAGCAAGGAGACATTTTAATTGTTTATTAATAAAGTAATGTTTTCTTAATCAGTGTCGGCTGCGAAGATGAAGTTGACATTGCTAGCTCTCATCATCTCCGCAATATACTGGACGCGCCTAGAGAGAGAATGTTGACTACATAATCAGAGTAGCCTATTTCTTTTAGTTTTTAGATATTTCAAGCTTTCTATAGATATATTTCTCTTGTCTGCGAGGCAAGCAGCCTATACGCTGAGTTTCGGTTCTCTAGCCTGTAAGACGCGCTCCAGTTCGCGCCAGTGATCGCGCCCGCCTGCCATGATTATCTGCTATATTTGCTTCTTATTAAATCCAGGCAATTGTTTAATGAAACATTGATTAAAATTAAGATACATTTTTTACAAAATGAAATTCACTTTAAAGAAAGGCTTTCTACCAAACAAAACTTAATGAAGTGTTTAAAATCATGTCTGACCCACTCCATGACTCCTGATATATTGTGCATATGATGCATCTTACTCATGCTGTTCACTTTTCATAATCAAGTAAATTAATTTAAAACATAACATAGGACTATTTAAATATATATATGAAACTACATTTTCTTTAGTGGCTACCAACAGGTTATGTACAGTACAGAGAAATTTCATAAGAAAGAGCGGATCATGAGTCACGAGTCGGTTTAAGAATAATTTATTCTTAGACTTATATTTAATATTGGGGGCATTCAAGTTATTTGACATTTTTTTTTTTTTTTTTAAAGTAACGCAATAGTTACTTTCCCTGGTAATTAGTTACTTTTATAAACTCAGTTACTAACTCTGTTACTATTTGTGAGAAGTAACTAGTAACTATAACTAATTACTTTTTTAAAGTAATGTGCCCAACACTGCCAAGTACGCACAAAACTCCCTGCGCCAGCCATCTACAGGACTCACTCCATTCCAGTGCATGCTCGGCTACCAGCCCCCACTGTTCCACCCTATTTTCCATGTTTCACTCCTGAAGCCTCACCACCCCTCTGTTTCTGTCTCCACAGGGCCTGACGTGGCAGCGGCCGAACCCCACCTTCCACTCATCCTGGAAGACAGCACAGCTTACGAAGTTCCCGAGATCTTGGACTCCCAGCGCCGTGGTGGCCAGCTGGAATATCTTGTGGACTGGGAAGGCTATGGCCCTGAGGGACACTCTTGGGTCCCCAGAAACGACATACTCGATCCCAACTTGCTTCAGAACTTCCACACCAATCATCCTGACAGACCTGCCCCACGTGGAAGAGGACGGGTCCTCAGCCCTCAGGAGCGGGCCATGGATGGGGGGGGGTACCGTCACAGACACGTCAGGCTCCACCATCCACCAATTACAGCGCACTAAATCACCCGAGTACTGATCACCGACACCTGCATCTCATCAAGCTCTTCATCAACACCAGTATAAAGAACACTCACACACATCACTTCAATGTCCGGCCCCGACCTTTCAAGGACTCCAAGCGATCTACTTACCTGTCTCCAGCGTCTCCAGTTCTCCTCGTGTGATTCCCCGCCTGTGGTGTGAGTTTTCCTTGTCTCCAGCGATCTCCGTCTCCATCATTTCCAAGATCCATAGCATCTACAATCAACAAAGGACAGTATCACCTCTCTGCACTTCAAGTATCCACATTGCTGCACTATTCACTTGCCTGCACTGCTGTTTCACCATACCGGTTTCAATAAACATCCATACCTGTGATTCTCTTTCTCTGTCCCTTCTGTGCTGTAACAGGGTTTAAATTCATTTAGAACTGATATAAATCTGGTTCTGAACCACCAGATTCAATTTTGGCAAAACTTTCCTTGTAGCCATGGCAACTACAGAAGAAACAGATTTTCTTTTTTTTTTTTTTTATTAATAATAACCATCATCAGTCTATTCCTATGTGACAAATGTTCAGGTGCATTGGAGGCTGACACGCACAATCTCTCTCAAAGATGTGTACATGCAATGAACACACACACACACAAACACAAAAATTAGCAGCCTAAATAATGATAAATAATATTTTTTTAATGAATTCACATGGTTAATTACACATAGGCCTAAACTTGGTTAATTGATTACAAATTTTTGTAACACCGATATATTCATGGTGGGTTTCTGGTCTCTACTGAAAGAATGCATTCAGACACAAGCACTCAATTGCCATATGCACAAATCACCACATGACTGACCAGGTTTTGGTTTATTTAAATCACCACAACTCCTACACAGAGGCAGTGTGCTTGTACTCCACAAATATCACACATATACACAATTTTTTCTTCACTTTTCCTATAAATGGACTATAAATGCATTTACAGAAAATCAGCACACTCCTATAAATACATTATCATACATGCAAATCTTCATAAACAAAAAATCACTATGAATGTTTCCAAATCAGTAATAAAGCATGCCATGCACACACTCTCTTTGACACACACCCACATACACACAGACACCCCTCCCCTCTTGTATCCAAGCAGTTTTAGGCAGAGATCAACCCCTACCCCCACCTCACCTAAAAACCCCCATCCTACTGCCACACCATCTCCCTCTGCCTCCCTCTACATCCCACCCTCCATCTGCCCCTCTTCTCTTTTATTGGAGGATAGAAACTAGGGGCAAGAGCAAGGGGAAGGTGTGGAGAATGTATTGCTTCTGTGTCTTGTGAGTGTACTACTGTGTAGGACATTTAAGGAGAGACAAGGTGACTTCATATTATTTTGTAATGTTTAAATTATGACTAGAAGAATGTCCAAATGTGCAAACAGGAAATTTGTTTATGTACACAAAATAATATATATATATATATATATATATATATATATATATATATATATATATATATATATATATATATATATATATATATATATATATATATATATATATATATATATATATATATATATTTTCACAAATTTTATACTGAAATTGCACTTTTTTAAAAAAAATTGCATGTATTCTATTTTGCTTGTTAACAAAGCAAAATGTTTGAATGCATCTTGACATAACAGAAATGAATTGGGGTAAACTCCTGGGATTATTTTATATGTCTGGAGGGGAAAGGGTTGGAGAAAGGCGGAGCGAATGATGTGCTTACTCACTCGTCGTGCCCGACTCTGTCGTGTCTGTCTCTCTCCCCCTGCTGTGTTCATTCAGAGTGCTCCATTAGTACTCACGCGAGCTTCCCACACACAGATACAAATGCAAACACAATTAAATCATCATAAAATACTGATTTTTAAAAAAAAATATTACAACAATAATATAGCATTAAACTATGCATGCAAATATATCAGTCACAATTATAATTTTCAGAATTATAAGTGCAGAGATGTTTTCTTTTATAGATAGTAGAGAAACATGAAATAGCTGATTGGCTGTATTGTAGTGACACCTCTGGCACATGCTTGGCTGCAGTGACACAGTTTTGCTCCATGCTGTGTGTTTAACATGACACATGCACACAAGCATTAAATTAATTAAAGAATATTTCAATGCACTTGACCTCTTTTCTCACCCTGGTCATATATATGCCGTCATGCATATTGTGCAAAACAATAAGCATGTTTCTTCATTGATAAATCTCAGTGAATCAGAAGAACTGCTCAAATATTTTCAAACACATTTTTCAAACTACTTGTGCTGTGAAGGGCTACAAGGATGCTGGAGCTTATCACAGTGATAGTAAAATCCTGACAGCATAAAGAAAATGTGGTTTTTGGTTTTAAAGGAAACTATTTTTTCTGTTAATAACAATCAATTTTATTTTACAATAATAAAAATTCCAAAGGGAGATCATTTAAAAGAAAAGAAAAATATGATTAGAAAATCAGAATTGTCATTAAATCGGAATTGTAAATCAAAGAGAGAGAGAGGAACTAAAAGTAGTCACCACATTAGTGGACAGACAAAACATGTGTTGGTTTTATTAAATTTCTATTTGAGTAATCAAATCATTTGTATCTCTGACTTTGAGACATGGATTATTAGGGCATTGTTGATATAGTCTGCACCACCAGGCATTCCCTGTTCTTAGAATTGAGTGATGATTGTGACACCCTGTGAGTTCTAAGCTGCTGTTTGTGTGTGTGTGTGTGTGTGTGTGTGTATGTGTGTGTGTGTGTGTGTGTGTGTAGGTGTGTGCACATTTTTGTATTGTAATTTTTCTTCTTCCAAAAGGGTGAAGGGTGAAGGTGGAAAGTGATGCTGATTAGAGAACAACCTACTCAATTCCTCCAGGCTTGCAGTATTTGGGCCAGTGTGTGTGTATGTGTGTGTGTGTGTGTGTGTGTGTGTGTGTCTGTGTCTATTGTGTATTTAGGACAGTAGTCCCGTGTATGAATGTGTTTGTGTGTATGTGGTGTCATTAAGTTAGTTTGACCATAGCAGTCCCCTCTGATCTACCCTTGACCTTACAGAACTACAGATAGACTACTAAATTAAGAAGACAGACAGACAGATAGAGAGTATGTAAATTACGTCTTTTGGCATTACTAGACAGAAGTTCAGCTGTATGCTAGGGGCATGTCCTGAAACATGTCATCATCCACTAATCCCAGCAGAATTTCACAAATAAACTACCAGTCCACATAACTGATGACCAACTAAAAAGGGACATGGAACCTTCCAGCACAGAGCTCTGACAGTAAAATCTATGAGCTTAGATTTGCTCTACAGCATTAGGATTCTATCCCATTTTTCACTCAGAAATTAAACAATTAATTTAATTGTAATATTTCATAATACATTTTTATACAGTGTTGAAGACAGAAGAAGATGCTATTGGAAATGGATGTTGACTCTCATCTGGGTAAAATAATAATTAATAAGGAATGTAGCGTCTGGACCAATCAGCCACACAATTATTCATGGTATTCAATTAATTACCCATAAAGTCACTCTCACTATCAACGTTCTCTGAACTCATCCCCCTAAAACTGCAACCAACATCCCAAGTGTAGCTAGCACACAGGCACAACTAGGTGTCCTGTTACAGTTATATGGTACTTTTATGATCCATAAGAATGCTGTAGAGACTAGTGACTCATCCTTCCTGAGAAGGACAAATAAACTCTCTTAATCCTACGTATTCTCTATATAACCACTTGGGAAATGTATAAACATGTATCCAAGTTTCCCATCTCATGACTTTCCTTTTATAGGCTTTATTCTATGTATTAATTCTCTCTTTTGAACTATTTTGGTATTAATGTTCCATAGTTGCAAATGTATAGTTGACTGAGATCACATTGGCAGCATGTTTGGTATCTACGGACTCCAACTTTAATTTCCTATTTGGTAATTTATGTTACATGTTACTAACTCTGTGACACATTAGTATTATAAGAATTTAGAGGGTTCTTTTCTCATTCATCCAATCCAGTGTCTTATGCTAATATCTTGCTACAGAACAAAGACTCGTAAAACTTCCCTCCGAGGGGGCAACTCCTTATTGGCTCAGACACCTTAAGAGGGTGTGACCTCTTCACCTCTTATATTCATGGATCACAAGATAAAACCTCTCTCTTCCTGCTCTTCCTCCTCTTCTTCTCTTTTACTGATGAATGCTGACGTCAAGATGATGCTTTAAGAAGCTAGAAGCTTCTAAGGAACCCCAAGCTTGTGCCAGGCCTCGGCCTAGACCTTCCATTCACCAAAGATCCTCTGAATCCAGCCGGTTCTCTTTCGTCAAGAAAATATCAGCAAAGATTCAACGGGAGCCTCCACAAATTGCATCAGGACAGTTTTAATTCAACTTGGAGAGACATGCAAGTATCAAACTTAGTCTCATTATCGGATACATTGAGTATCCTTACCCCTTTTAAAGAAGGGCCTGTTAAAACTAAACTGATGGTTTGCTCAAGGCTGTTGATCTGCTGAATGTCCAACAATGCTATAACTTCTTGCTTCCTGTACTCTGCTTTCTCTCTCTCTCTTGGTAAACTGTATGCATGTATGTGTGTGAATGTTAGAGTAGTTTAAGTGGTTAGTCTAGTTAATAAAGTCTTGTTCATGTCACACGTAAGGTTGTCTGTGTTTTGCGCTCATGTACTGGAGTCCCTATTCATGTCGGTCCTGACTACAGGCTTTTAGTAGAATAAGATTGTTATTTCCCATAACCTGGAAATGAACATTTCTTAGTTAATAAACAATTAACACTGTGTGTTCATTGAACAACAGGTTAATTGATTGTAATATTAATTTTATTACATTAAGTTAATTTTATTGACTGATTAAAATATTAATAATTAATTATAACTAGTTATGATTAATTATTCATATTTATTTTGAGCTAATTTGCTACAGGAATAATTTAAAAAATAATTTGGCTAATTAAAAATATAATAATAATAATAATCAGATCATTAATATGGATACTTTCAGCACTTGTCCCTGTTTAGGCTTTTACCAAGAATCTATATACTATACATAAAGACCTGTGTAGGTTATGTAATAGAACTGTACTCCATGCCAGCATTCACTGACATATGCACATAAATAATTGAACACTTGAATGAATGCATATGTATTCACAAATGCAGCACTACACATATGCTCTCACAATGGGGACACAAAACATAGACAGTATACACGCATTGTGCTTTGGTATTAGCGGTTGGCATGGAGCGCGCAAATGTAGGCTACTCTGGAAATGCAAATGGCCTCACTATGTCTTGATCTGTCTTTCCTGATAGTCAATACGAACAGAAGAAAGAGCAAAAGAATAAATAATTCAGAAGATTGCATAGGTATGAAAAGTGGCATGCACAGACCTGTGCTGGGGCAGGGGTGAAATTGCATTCTGGGGTGAAGGGCATCCCCCTCGGTTGAAATCGAACTTGGGAGGCACTACAAAACGACCGAAAGGGCACTTTAGTGATTACCGATTTAAGGGGCAAGAGCTCATGACCCCTTACTTGAATATCTAATGATACAAATGTAATAATAATAATAATAATAATAATGATAATAATAACAATAAACCTTTAAAACCATCCAAATGTTGACATATCTTACTAAGATGTGATTTTATATATTTTCACTTATTTATTATGTCAAGAAATAGACCAATATGAACATAGGCCTATTTAATAGAAAGATTGTGAACCTTTTGTTTTAATACAGATATAACTTTAATAAAATCTATAAAATTCATAAAATATACAGTTGAACATAACTTTTCACTGTTCATCAGTGGCAATTCTCTTTATGCTAGACCATCCCATTTAACACCACTCAGTCCGACATTCGCAGGCTTTGAAGGAGTGACCCTTGAAGTCCGCATCCTTTGAAGGATGCTGCTTCTTAATTGGGGCACAGCTAATAAAAACTAAAACACTAGACAAGACAAAAGAGAACATGATTGTGACACACAGGATTACTGTAATGCCATAACAGTCATCCGGTGTTAGAGGCTACTAGTGCACTCATATCATGACCTAAAGAATGAGATGGTGTGTGCATGTTTGGGGAGTGATTATGTGAAGATTCCAAAAGGTGAAAAAAAAACAAAAACTGTTTAGTTAAAAATGAAGAATGAAGGGTTGATCTATTAAATTCAGTTTTTAGTGATTTTAAGTGATTTTCCACATTAATTGTGTAAATGGTCTGCCTGGAACAAAAGGCAAAACTTTTATAATTGGCCTCTTAACCATTTGGTAGAGTATATCCTGTTAGAATTATTTGTACTACACTCACCCTAAAGAGGCCAATCTGATGCTGTATGCTAAGCATATAAATCACTGCACTGCGATTTTAAAAAAAATACACTAGGCTAGCAATGTATTTACAAACAATTCAATCATAACTTATGCTCATTTTCATGAACATATCAAAGATATTACTAGGCTATATTTTATAATGTAATGTAGTTTCAGAGGGCTTGCTGAACTGATCAAATCAAATAATTAATTTACATATATAGCTTGATTTACATAGCATTACTATATATCAGTAATGAGGATCATCGAGTAGAAGGTCCGACCGTTCGAGTGCTCCATTTCCCAGACATGCAGCATAGGTGATGGTAATATTTTAATTTACCCATAGGAGTGAGTGTAAATGCTCTGTTTAATTGGGGTTGGAGCTAAACTTTGCAGTACAGTGGCCCTCCATGAGCAGGACTGGACACCCCTGGCCTATATTTTCAGAGAATCTATGGTTATTATGGTAAACGTTTAAAATACACAAATTAGCAAGTGTAATTGTGTCATTAAGAGAGTCTATTTAGTCTTTTAGTAATAACGAAAATCATTGTGCAAATAAATATGTTTCCTGTGCTTGACCATTAAAGGGTTAATAACGCTTAATGATATCAGTATCATCGGTAACGTACTTAATTTTAAGCAGGTTATGTTTATGTTGTAACATTACATTATTAATTAAGTCGAAATTTCCCGCTCCAGGTCGACAGATGACAGCAGTGTGGCCGGCGTCAATGCGTGGCTTTCCGGCGGAAACGTTCACTAGCAACTTCCGTTTCCGTTTAGCCATTGGAAAACGTTCAGCGAACACCGTGGGAGCAGAGAAGTCTAGAAACATTTCAGGACTTTTCCTCCCTTTATTTACATAACTACCGGATCATTTTTATCTTAGTGATTTGGTGTGGAGAAAGAAAAAAACGAGCATTTTAAATAACGAGGAAACTTGTCAGGTCGCTGTAAAACAGCTGAATAAAGTGAGAGGTAAGTGTTTGTGTTAAGGTTCGGTTCGTTTGCTACCGAAACCCTTCTTTAAAACATTACCCTGGTAACCATAACTTCCGTCATTAAATTATCCTTGCTACAATTATAGTTGTTAATGTAATATAACGGTGGCAACTTGGTATTAGCCACACTGTCATAAAAAAAAAGAATTACACAAAGTGACGATTCTGCAAGTACTGACACTGAATAATATTACTTTTCAGTGCTGTTCTGTGGACTGTATGATATTTTTGCAATGCATTGGTTAACTTTCTGAGAGACTTAAGTTTAGAGCCAATTCAGTGAACTCTTGAGCCCAGTAACACAACTGAACTGGAGCTTGCGCAGCAAAACATTGAAAATTTTTATTGCACTGATTCCAATAATTTTTGTATCTTTTTTTTTTTTTATCGTTGTTGCTCTTTGAATAATTCAAAAAAAGCCAAGGTCCATAAAGCATGCGTAAGTTGGAAATCACATAATTGTAAATGGAGACTAAATCAAACACACCAAATACAAAACATTCTTATACTGTTGTTTGGCCCCATTTATTTCAATGGTTTTAGTCATTTATTGAAGATTTGTGTAATGGAAACACTCAAAGGAGTGTCAAAGGACTAATAAGCAGATTGTAATTTGAGACATTAAATAATTGAGAACCATTATAAATATCTTGTTGTAAAGGAGTGAAAATACATTATTAGACTTGTCTATTAATATGAAATATAACAAAGCTGTTAAACTGCAAGTGGAATGTGACATTAGTATTACATTTAGTTTGTTTGTTAGATTTTCCTCCAGCATGTCTCTTCCCAAGCGTGAGGTTGATGAGCTGAGGCCATGGGTGGAACGCATAGTAAAGAAGGTCCTTGGTTTTTCTGAACCCACTGTGGTCACAGCAGCATTACACTGTGTGGGAAAAGGCCTGGACAAGAGAAAAACTACTGGTAAGATGTTTTCCTTAACTTAAAAGCTCCTACCAAAAAAATTAAAACATTTGGGAAGTCTGCCTGAATTTGACCAGTGCTACCAGCTCGCAATGTACAACCGTTTCATGTACCAACTGCTTTGACACGATTATCATCTTAACTTGACTCGTATCGTGTGCAAGGGCTCACAAGCTCTGGGTGTCTAAACTTGCACCGTGTATGCCAGGCTTATGTGTAGTCATCTAAAAATATGTCTTTATCGTATCTTAAAGGTGCAATATGTAAGAATTTTGCAGTAAAATATCCAAAAAACACTAGGCCAGTGTTATATATTTTGTTCACCTGAGTACTTACAATCTCCCAAATGTTTGCAACTATTTGTAAATCATTAGAAAATTGCAATTTTAACCAAGGCTCTGGGACATGTGAGGAGTCGCCTGTCAATTGCGTCATACCTGCGTTACCCTCGGTTTCTGGTTTTATTTTGTAGAAACCATGGAAACACCAAAGACCCTTTAAAGGGATAGTTCACCCAAAAATGAAAATTTGATGTTTATCTGCTTACCCCCAGGGCATCCAAGATGTAGATGACTTTTTTTCTTCAGTCGAACGCAAATTATGATTTTTAACGGCAACCGCTGCCGTCTGTCAGTCAAATAATAGCAGTGATTGGGAACTTGAACAATAAGAGTCGAAAAAACTTCCATAGACAAATCCAAATTAAACCCTGCGGCTCGTGACGGCACATTGATGTCCTAAGACACGAAACGATCGGTTTGTGCGAGAAACCGAACAGTATTTATATAATTTTTTACCTCTAATACACCACTATGTCCAACTTCGTTCAGCTTCCGGCTAGTAAGGTCTGATCGCGCTCTGACAACGGAAGTGATGTCTCGCGCTCATTGAAGTATATGGGTGAGACATCACTTCCGTCTTCAGAACGCGTTTTTTGACCTCACTAACAGGAAGCTGAACGAAGTTGGACATAGTGGTGTATTAGAGGTAAAAATTATATAAATAATGTTCGGTTTCTCGCACAAACCGATCGTTTCATGTCTTAGGACATTAATGTTTCGTCACGAGCCGCAGGTTTTAATTTTGATTTGTCTAAGCAAGCTTTATTTACTGTTATAGTTGAAGTTCCCATCTACTGCTATTATTTGACTGACAGACGGCAGCGGTTGCAGTTAAAAATCATAATTTGCATTCGACTGAAGAAAAAAAGTCACCTACATCTTGGATGCACTGGGGGTAAGCAGATAAACATCAAATTTTCATTTTTGGGTGAACTATCCCTTTAATATTTACATGTTTTAATAGACAAGGGAACAACTGTTTTGATATATTTATAGACAGAAAAACTAATTATTGTTATGTAGCTCAACACACATTTAGTCTTATTGTTTAAATCTAATTTTCTTTATTTTTTTTTATTATTTTTTTTTGCGAGTACCATGCTTTTACCATGCCTCAGAGAAAAACACTTTTGTGAAGTAACTAACATAGCATGATCAGATGCAGCTTTATTTTTAGTAACAGTAATACAGCATTTTCTCCATCATACAATACATTTTAAAATTAATTCCATGCCATTTATCAACACAAGCCATCCAGCATTTAACATATTTTAAAATCGATCTGGCTTACTGCAGTGTGCAACGAGTGTCTCACAGCAGCCACAAAGCAAACGTTCAGAGTAACATCATAACATAATTTTCAACACACTCGAATGTATCTAATTTGATAAACAGAGCTGTGTTACCTCATACTCATGACCGGAAAAAGCGGAAGCGGCGCCGGTGACTGTGGCATAATAAATTTCCGCTGCTCGTGAGGCATGTGTTGCGCAATCGCTCCAGCGGCCTCGTTAAGCTCCCATAACACTCGGGTTCTGCTCTGCTTCATACCACAGTAACGTTAATACGATTATTTCCACCGGCTGTGATGTGAAGACCACATGACCACAAGATTCCGCGCTCAAACTTGGCATCATCAAGCTACGCCTTTGTTTTGAATAGGCCTCTAGCGGATAGAAAATTTTACATATTGCACCTTTAACATTCATTGTGAATAAATGTAATAGAGCCTGATTGCTTGAAGTTTGTAATGATAGTGGTGAGCCTTATTACGCACAACATATTTAGATGAGAATTCTGCAAAATATTTGCTAATTTTTAACTGTGTAGGTTTGCCATTGATCATATGATCTCAGCTTAAAAAACTGAAAATGGCAACACTGGCAGATAATAGTATTCTTTATCTGATGCATTTGCTCTAGTTATTAAAATAATATTACTAATAAATGAATTTGGGGAAAACAGAGATTCTTTATCATTCATGGTAAAAGATTAATATTACAATAAATATTACATATACAAATAAATGAGGCTTGAGGATTAAAACTGATAAGTGCGCATGAAATTAATCAAATAAAAAAATAGTGAAATGGATACAAGTATCATGAGATGGAGTCATCTTCTTACAACATTATGGGGGAGGATAAATAACATTTACTAACAATGAGCGATACATTTGTTACAGTATTTTATTAATCTTTGATAATGTTAGTTCATAAAAATCCAGCTGTTCATTGTTTGTTCATGTTAGTTCACAGTGTTTTAAGTAAGGGATAATCCACAGCATTAAAGGATTATAATGCACGACGTAGAGGCGAAGAACCACCCGACGTGAAGCGGAATTTTAACGAATTATCACATTTATTTAAATTCATTATTAAAAGAAAGAGTCAGAGAACTGAAAGAGAAAGATCAGAGAGAGAGAGAGAATAGAGAGAGATGTGTGCGCGATACCTGCACTGTGTGCGTTTCTTCTTTAAAGTCTACAGTCTGAAGTCCCCTCGTTGCTTAAGCATATAACTTGGATAACATAGGCTAACTTAATGATTATTTAATGAATTTATTAAAATTATTTATGAATGACAGGTCTTTGGCGCAAAAAGTCACTGAAAGTGTTAACTGCCCATTTAGTTTTCTTTTTCATATTGACCTCATCTTTGTCGTCTTCTATCTAGCTCTGCCGGTGTTAATTCTTTGTGCCGCTTTTTGTCATTCAACGTCTTCTCCAAGTCTTCTGTTTCGTCTTGTGCCGGGGCCCATTTCTCAATTGCCATATTCACCATACAAATGAAATTATATGCAAAAATCATCCGTTTAGCCTACCTAAATAAACGCTTTCATATGTCTCTCACTCAGTTTGCAAGCGTAACTGTGTTACTATGGTTACCAATGTTTATAATGGCGGATTAATTTCGATCTGTAATCAAACAGACTGGAACTACCTGTGCATTAAACGGTTTTACTGCACACCTTCCAGCCAATCAGAATAGAGTATTTAAATAGACCAAGGTATAAATAATGTTACAACAATACAACATTTGATACTAATAATCTATAGTGAATGTTGAAATTAACATTTCTTAGTTCATGTTAACTAAGGTAGTCAACTAATTTAATGCTCAATACCCGCAGGGACGCTGAGGGTATTTTTAATTGAAGGAGGAAACATGATGTTTTACTCATTGTATGTAGCAAGACTCAAAAATAATGATTGAAACATCTGGTGGTGGTGGCTTTACGAATTCATGCACCAAAGCATCATGCACCAAAGGTGTGGATGTTGTAGTTTGCTTGTAACTTTGAAAACAAAAAAAGTTCCCGATTAGATGCTGGGTGCTGCTGACGTTGAGCTAATTAGTAAAGGTAAACTGCACAAGCTAAATTACTCCCACAGTTGTCTCCAGCATGGAAAAGCAACACTAAGACTGTCTTTCTTTTGGTCGATACTTTTCCAGTGCCACTTGTTGTCGGTTCAGAAGGAAAGTTAGGATGTTGCTGTTCGCCTGTCATTCTCGCTCTGACTCTGCACAGTATACAAGAAACGCACTGATGTATGCAAAAACACATTGTCCAACATGGAACACATACTATCAATGACTTAACGAACATTTTATGGTCCTATGCCTTCCACAGACGATATATATTTATAAAAATACATTTAGACCGCTTAACATAGTGATTGCTATCAGGACATGAGGGGACTTTCAACCAGCATAATAAAATGTTTCTGAAGAGAATCACTTATTGCACCTTAAGGGCATTATATTACTTTTAATTTAAACCTCTTTTAAATATGTGACCAGTCACGGAAAGTAGGGACAAGTCGGTTCTGGGGCATTTTGAGTTTCAGATTCTGAAAGTGTACTCTCCAAGCTTTCCAACGATGTGTAACACATGGAAATCTGATAATTTTTGGAGAAGTTGTGGCCATTTGAAGGTAGGCACTCAAAAAAGCTCAAAGGGCAGAAAATGACCTCTAATTTTGCAGTTCTCGCCTGTTCTCACCTGCTGGGAGTGACAAAAGGGCTCATTTACATCTCATTTAGATAAGCCATACCCCCTGTAAAGCTGCATGGTTGCATAGCAACGACAGACGCAACGGGAAAAATCGGACCGCGTACTATTAATAATAAAGGATAATGTGCATTGTAAATGTCATTAATTTATCTTTTTTGACATTAGGACTTTTTGAACAGGATTCTGTGATAACCGTATAGTCCTGTGTAACAAGGTTCGTAAATAAGGAGGGAAGAGGACAGGGTCAGCGGATGACTACTGGCTGTTGTATTTTCAGCAAAACAATAATAACATAACAGTGTGCAGACAGGCACAAAAATAATCAAAGTAATTCCAACGTTCACTCCTACACAGCAGATATCCAGGAGTGGGGAAGCAGCTAGTAGTCCTTCTCTCTCTCGCAGGCTCCTGTTTCTCCTGGCGTTAAATACTCTCTCCACACCAATTACTGAAACAAGAAACAGGTGTTTATCATTTGCGTCTAATCCACTCAGACACCGCGCGTCTCCTCCCTCTCTCTCCCGTTGCAGATTCCGCTAAACCACGCCCCCCTTGCCACATACCCCCACCGCCCGACTCAGGCCGGCTCCCCTCAGCGACTTTAAGACTGCCCTCAAATGCTGCATTTGCCGCCGCCAATCATTACTGAATATGATAATATCATCTAGATAGGCAGCCGCATATGCAGCATGGGGCCGTAAAACCCTGTCCATCAGCCGCTGAAAGGTAGCCGGTGCCCCGATCAGCCCGAACGGAAGTGTAACAAATTGGTGTAATCCAAACGGCGTTGTGAAAGCTGTTTTTTCTCGGGATAATGGAGACAAGGGGATCTGCCAATAACCCTTTGTCAAGTCCAGTGTCGAATAAAAACGAGCCGTACCAAGCCGGTCAAGCAATTCGTCAACCCGTGGCATTGGATATGCGTCGAATTTCGACACAGCATTCACCTTGCGATAATCCACACAGAACCGGACCTCCGTTTTAGGAACCAAAACTATCGGGCTCGCCCAGTTACTGTTGGATTCTTCTATTACTCCCATTTCAAGCATCGCACCTAATTCCTCCTGAACTACTTTTTTCTTGTGTTCAGGCAAGCAATATGGCCGGCTGCGAACCACCACGCCCGGCTCTGTCTCGATATGGTGCTGAATGAGGTTTGTACGACCAGGTAGGGGAGAAAACACGTCAGCAGACTCTGCCTGTAATTTGGTTAAATCAATGAGCTGGGAGGGCGAGAGGTGATCTCCCCCTGGGGCCAGCGCGAGAGATTGATTTTTTTTATATTCGCCTCCGGCCCAAGATCATCCTCTCCGCTAATCACCGTCGCCAGCATCACTGATTCTCCCTCATACCATTTTTTCAGGAGATTGAGGTGATAAATTTGACGTGCTCCTCTCCTATCTGAGCGTATTACCTCATAATCGAGCTCTCCAACTTGCCGTGTGACCTCAAACGGTCCTTGCCACTTTGCAAGTAATTTTGAACTTGACGTTGGGAGTAATACAAGCACTTTATCTCCCGGTGCAAATTTACGCAAATTGGTCCCCCTGTTATACAGCCGGCTCTGTTTGTCCTGGGCCTGTAACAAATTCTCCATAGATAGCCGCCCCAAAGTGTGGAGTTTTGTTCTTAGGTCCAGCACATACTGAATTTCGTTTTTAGATTGAGAAGGTCCGTCCTCCCAAGCCTCTCTTATGACGTCTAACACCCCTCTGGGCTGACGACCATAGAGAAGCTTGAAGGGGGAAAACCCCGTGGAGGCTTGCGGGACCTCTCGCACAGCGAACAACAGGGGTTCCAACCACTTGTCCCAATTTTTGGCGTCTTCCTGAACGAATTTACGAATCATTGTTTTAAGCGTGCGATTAAAACGTTCGACCAGCCCGTCCGTTTGTGGGAGAAAGACGCTGGTCCGAAACGATTTAATGCCCAATAATTCGTAAAGTTTGCGTAACGTCCGTGACATAAACGCCGTGCCCTGATCAGTAAGGATTTCCTTAGGAATCCCCACTCAGGAGATTAAAGAAAACAGTGCGTCAGCAACACTCTTAGCGGAAATGTTGCGGAGAGCCACTGCTTCTGGATATCGTGTTGCATAATCCACAATGACCAATGCAAAACGATGTCCTCTTGCTGATCGCTGGCCCGATTAATGGCCCGATGAGGTCCATGCCAATTCTCTCGAAGGGGACCTGCATTAATGGGAGAGGGCGCAAAGGCGTTTTTGGGGTGGCCGGTGGGTTTACCAACTGACATTCACGACAAGCCGTGCACCACCTGTGCACATTCTCATGAATGCCCGGCCAAAAAAATCGGGTCATGAGGCGATTTAGTGTCGTTCCCTATCCTAAATGACCAGCCATCGGATTAGAATGAGCCGCTTGAAAAAGCATTTCCCTGCGGCTCCTAGAAACTAACAACTAGGTTGTATCCTCTTTTGTCTGAGCGTCTTGGGTCACTCGAAACAACCTATTTTTTATAATTGCAAAATATGGATAGGTAAGCGGTTGTCCAGGATGGAGAGGCTGACCGTCGATGGTACTGACCTGTTCAAACGCACGTTTCAGCGTCTCGTCCTGAGACTGCTCCAGGGGAAAGTCATCGTGCTCCGAGAGAATAAGTCTCTCGATTTCGCTCCGTTCCCCCGAGGCAGTACTCAGAGGTCCCGATTCAGTCTCTCCCGCCTGCACACACACGCTCCCCTCCGGTGCATTTTTCCCCCAAGAAGCATCCGTACATAAAGCCCCTAATAATTCTGTAAACGCTGGCCAATTCGTTCCCAAAATTAACGGATGCTGGAGGTGCGGGTTAACTGCAACCTCAACACTATGGTTTTGACCCCTGATTTGAATAATGACTGGCACAATAGGATACTCTACTACATCCCCGTGCACACACCGCACCTTAACCACGCGGCTACTATCCAATGACCTAGGTTGTATCAGATTTTGATGGATCGAGGTTTGGTTACATCCTGAATCCACCAATGCCTAATAGGTACCCCCCTTGATACTCACAGGTATTTGGTACCACCAAGCTTGACCGGGGGCAGCCTGCGGGGCATCCGGGACCCGGACCATTGTTCCAACCTCCATTACAGGACACCTGTCCACGAAATGGCCCGGGTCCCCGCAACGCCAACAGGCCGGCCCAGACCTCCCCACCGCTCCAGTGGCAGAGAGTGGATTAGATGGTTGGCGTGGAGAGAGCGGAGACACAGGAGCAACGCCCACACGTCCGCCCCCCTGGGCGGGACTCTGGGAGCTGCATAAGGAATATGGCCATTCCCGCCCCGCCCCCGGGGCGGTGGACGAGACCTGGGTAAAGGGACAGGGCGAGAGAGAGAAGGAGATGGAAGAGAGGGAGAGAGAGAAGCTGATAAGGGTTCGCCGACCCCGGGGCACGCCACCATATGATCCTTCGCGAGTTGGATCGCCGACTCTAGAGACGTGGGGCGGTGGCACTGGACCCATTCGGCCATTCTCCTCGGAAGCCGAGTGGTAAACTGCTCCAGCACCACTCGATCGATGATCTCCTCCACGTCACTTCCTCCGGCCAGCAACCATTTGCGGCAGGAGTCCCGGAGCTGTTGGGCCATCACAAAGGGTCGACCCGCTGGATGATGGCCCTCTTGAGGTCGTCGAAGTCCAGGAGGCTCCGCACCGGAAGCTGCTGTGCCGCTACCTGGGACTCCCCGGAGAGCAAGGGGACCAGGCGCATCGGCCACTGGTCCCGAGGCCAGCCGCAGATGGTTTCAAATAAATCGATGAATGCCTCCGGGTCGTCCTCAGGCCCCATTTTGTTGAGAGGGAGGTGGGCGGGCACAGCACTTTGGTCCGAGGCTCCCGGGCGAGCCTCCTGGTCCATCCAGCTCCGGAACCTCTCGCGGCCTTCCTGCTGGGCTTGGAGGACGGCCTAGAACCGCCTCTCCTGATCTTGTCTTAAGTCCAGCAGGGCCTGGTGTTGATCATGTTGCATGACCGCGAGGGATGTAATTATTTCCGCAAATGGCGCAGCGGAGGACTCTGGCATGGCGGCGGCATCCATCTTCCCTCCCTGGTTTTGGCACCAGTGTAACAAGGTTCGTAAATAAGGAGGGAAGAGGACAGGGCCAGCGGGTGACTACTGGCTGTTGTATTTTCAGCAAAACAATAATAACATAACAGTGTGCAGACAGGCACAAAAATAATCAAAGTAATTCCAACGTTCACTCCAACACAGCAGATATCCAGGAGTGGGGAAACAGCCAGTAGTCCTTCTCTCTCTCGCAGGCTCCTGTTTCTCCTGGCTTTAAATACTCTCTCCACACAAATTACTGAAACAAGAAACAGGTGTTTATCATTTGCGTCTAATCCACTCAGACACCGCGCGTCTCCTCCCTCTCTCTCCCGTTGCAGATTCCGCTAAACCACGCCCCCCTTGCCACATCCTGGTTTAGACCTCAGTTAGTGGTTAGACCTGGTTTGAGTCAAAGGATTAAAAAAATCCTGTACATTAAACTCTTCAATAAATAATTTTACTTTTGACTTATAACGCACATTTTATGGCTACTTTTACTTATGTAGGAATTTAATCTGATACATTTTCTATTACATTAGTAAATCCTTGTTAAGAATATTTAGTAACTGGCTAAAATTATTAGCGTCACATTCAATTCAAGAATAGTAAGGTTTACATGAGCTAAGTCATTCACACCAGTCAATTCAAGCAGTTGAAGCGTTATTCATATTAATAGCAGATGCTAACATTACCATCTAAAAGCCCATTATAGTAATGGGGGTTTTTGGCAAGTGATACGATGCTAACGATTACAATTAAAACAAAAGTCCTGAGCTAGCTAATAGCAAAAGACACATGAGATAACGTGTAGCCTACGTGTTCTTAGAATGAACACAAAATGACAAACTTTGTTTATGGAAACTCACCCCATAAGAAACAGGAAAGATCTCGTTGCCTCCAATGAAATAAGTTGTTCGGGCACACTTTTTCTTTGTAGGGGTCTTCTTTGTGGATGTAACCATCTCCGAAGTTTGCACTACTATGCGTCTGTTTGCCTCTACATGTCCAATAATTCGCATGTCCTGCCACTCTTTTTTTCCGCAGCTAAAGAATCCAGCCGTATGTTGTACTTCAAAACATTTTCGGTGTAACGGCCACGGTTCAGCTCGTCTGCGATATTCTTTGCGGCGTCCATCTTCATTAAATTTTGATATCAGCTAGAGCTGGCCAGAGCGCTGCATAAATAAGTAGCCACGCTTCCCTTGGAGGGCGGCGGCAATAACAAAAAAAACAAAAGCCGGCGTATCCGATTCCAGTATGGAAATACAAACAGACAATGAATCCCAGAAAAACAAGCCGATTTCAACCTCAAAATGTACGCTTTTAAATAAACCAATACTGCTACCTAAAACACGGAGATGCTTCTTCGTGATCTCAACGAAAAGATTCTGCAAAAAAAATGAAAATCACCAATTTTGAAAAAAAACAAAAACGCTTCTTTCTCAGTTTGCTCAATAGTTGTGCTGCCGACTTGTGTCCCTGGTTTCAGTGACGGGTCACATATTCTTTAAAATCTAAAACATTAGAGGCCCATTCACACCAAGGATGATAATGGTAAAGATATAGTTATAAAAATCATTCTAAATATAAAAGAAAAGCAGAGTCCACACCACAACTGTAAGGATAATGATACAGAGAAACAATATTGTTGGAATCACTTTCAGAATGATTTTTTCAGTTGATGAATGATGAAAATATTGACAGCCAATCAGAATCCATTCTGCTTAGAATAAACAGAACGATATTGTCCGCTAGTTCTTGGTGTGAACAGGTGTGTGGAAACAAGCTGGTATTTTTTGTAATAAAAATGGAGGGAGACAAAAAAACGATCCCATTTCCCTTTTTTACTGGTGAAATCAGAAACTTGGCATTGTCATTCAGGACCCACAAATATTGCCCCATTGTTTTTTTTTTTTTTTTTTTTTTTTTTTTTTGTATATTGTATTCAACATTATATATAGTAGTTTAATGTAGTAATGTCACTGAAGCTCTGCAAACCTTTTTCTTACACTGTACTCTCGCGCTTTTAAAGCAGCTTTTTCTCCCGGTGCTCACTATGTCCTGTCTCTGCCTCCTGTTAATGCACTTGTATGATAAGAATAAACCATCTAAAATGCTTCAAATCATCATACTACTAATACTGAAAACGCAATATGGTGATTTAAATGTTTGTGCTTTCACTTTGAGTGCTGTTCCAGCACGTATGCGTTTTAGATCAATGCAATCACAGTTCTAATTGCAATAAGCATGTCAAAGGTTTCAAACCACATAAGAATGTAGCTCTAAATGGAAACTTGAAAGGGTTAGTTCATCCAAAAATTTAAATTCTGATCTCATGGTTCTCACACGTCACACGCATGTACGTTTGAACGTCCGTGTTTACTACAGCATGTGCGTTGTAAATCTGTTCATCATATAAAGCGATATGTGTGTCTTCAGAAGACTTGGATTAAATAGCTCGATTGATTATTTTTATGTCTTCATGCATTTTTTTTGGATCTCTTAAGTTTTAGGGGAATGAACTTTAAATGGACGGACAGAAATCCAGACATCTCTTAGGTATCATGAAAAATATTTACACCCCTAGTTGAAACATCTGTCTTTACTATACATTTCTATTTTTTTAATGTAACACCCTGTCTACACAAGATGTGAGCGGCGTGATGTGACAAAAGCAAATAGAACTGATTATAATCAGTGATGCTTTCTACAGTGCAACACAACAAATTCCAGACATTAAACTGATTAAACCTGTTCTATTTCTGAAGTACTCCAAGTGCTTGCGCTACTTCTTACAAACAAATGGGTTTGCAACGGATGCTTTTGTCACGTCCAGTGTAGAGGGCCTCAATGCCAACTGTGGTGTATGCAGAATTACTCATAATTTTAGAGTCTGAGTAACTGAGGTTTTTTTATGCGTCTGATATACTATGGCAAAGCAGTGAGAATTCCATGAGACTCTTCATTAATGATCAATATCTCTCTCTTCTTTTAGACCAGCTAAGGCCGTTTCTCGATGATTCGGCAAGCACCTTTGTTGAGCGTCTGTTTGAAGCTCTTGAGGAAAGCAAAAACTCCCGTGGCAACAAAGGAGCTGGAGAGAAGAACCGCAAAAGAGAACTGAAGGTATAGAGATTTCTGTGCCTCCAATGTCTGAGTGTGAAGGAACATATATTAAGAAAACAAATAAGCTGTGTCCCAATTCAGAGGCTGCCCATTTGAGGGCTGCATACGTCATCGCGTCGGTCTCATTTAAGAAAAGTAAATGTAATAAAATTGACTTATATTCCGCGTGAGGTCTAAAATACTGTAATTTATTTATTACTTTGCAGTCTAACATTTACTTTTCTTAAATGAGAACGACTCTGATGTATGCAGCGTTCAGATGCGACCTCCGGAGGATGCAGCTCCTGAATTGGGACACCGCTATAGTCTGTTCTGAATCAATTTTGAGTCACTCTTTTCTGAAACGGACTCTTAATAGAAGGTAGATTACAGGGATAGTTCATCAAAAAATGAAAATTTCACTTACACAAGTTGTTCCAAAACAGTTTGAGTTTCTTTCTTCGGCTGAACACAAAAGATGTTTTAAAGAATGTTTGCTATCATACAGTCTATGGTAGCCATTGACTTGCATAGTAGGAAAAAAATACTATGGAAGTCAGTGGCTACTGTCAGATGTCTGGTTAACAACATTCTTTAAAATATCATGTGCGTTCTGCAGAAGAAAGATACTCATACAAGTTTGGAACAACATGAGGGTGAGTAAATGGGTCTGTCCCTTTAAGTAAACTTTCTCTGACTACATCTTATTTTTCCTCTCTCTCCTTTGTTTAGGAAGTGTTTGGAGATGAGGTGGAAGGAGTGAAGGATGGACACAGTGTGGATACAGCGGTAAAGAAGAAGAGGGTACCTCGCTTTGAGGAAGTGGACGAACCAGCTGTTTTACCTGGACCCCCTACAGAGAGTCCTGGCATGCTTACCAAGATGCAGGTAACACCATGCTATCAGTAAAAGAAGTCACTAGACAGAGGTATCTGATAGATCTCATACAGGATTACTTTAATAAAATGTAGAAAATTTAATGAAAGGAGTAATGGGATGAAGTGTGATCACTAGAATAGTTGGAACATTTTATGACTTGTAAAGGCCTTTGCACACTGAGTCCAAAATTTTCGCATGCGTTTTTTCGTATTCGCAATCCTAAAAATTCGTCACGTACAGAGACCTTGCACACTGAGTCCGATGCGTGTTAATGAATGCGTTGCGAAACAAATCGCAAAACATATATAAAATGAAGTCTTCAAGCAGCAGTGAGCACGATTAGTTGTCTCCTCTCTTCTTAAAAAGAGAAAAAGAAAGAGGAAATATTGGGTCCATTCAATCCCGAGATTGCATAGAAATTTTTGACGGACGAAAGTTTCGGAGGCAGTGTGCAAACGCGATTGACATAACGTGAGGTCGAAATTATTTTTTAACGTGCGAAAGTTTCGCATGCGAATTTCGGACTCAGTGTGCAATGACCTTAAGCCTAAAAATACTTGGATAAAACATATTGCTTAGTGCTGCACAAGTTTGAAAGTTCACAGCTTTTTCATAGAGGGCACTAATAGCTCATAATTTAATTTTTGATGTACTGCCTGTCAAGTGTAAATACTATCTGTGATACCCTATTTTCAGATCAAGCAAATGATGGAAGCAGCCACACGTCAGATTGAGGAGAGAAAGAAACAGCTAAGTATTGTGGCTCCTGTCCCCACTGTGCAGGTAATAAACGATACCAAGCACCTGTTTACAGCGACTGCCCTGTAGTAAAAAGAAATCTAAGGAATCATAAAAATACCCTGCATTTGGTTTATTTCATTTGGTTGTTGATAAATTATTCACAGGTAATCTTGTTTTTCAGAATAAAATGTGCGCTATACTGACTAAAGTAAACATTCTGCTAAAATATTTATTTTTAGACATTAAATGTAGGTTTAAAATTAAGTTATTTTAATTTATGAGAGTAAAGAGACTTTCAAGTACACTTTTTATAAGTATGCAGTAACAAAGCACTTATAAAACATTTTTAAACTATCAGTTTACAGTTAATTCATAGTTTATAAATTGTAGATTAATACAACAATAGGCTATGTGCAAATAGTGAGTTCTTCATTGTCACAGTAGTTAACAATTATTATTGTTTAATTATCTCATAATTAAAGAGTTAGATGATGGTTTTTATGCACTAACATACAAGTGATGTACAGTATTTTAAACCAGTAGTAAAGGAGTTGTTAATGTATTAGGGGTAAATACTTACACGGAAAATACAAAATTGCCATTAAGTGCTTTAAACCAACTTTTATTAGACATTAATTGCGGTAATATTAAGGGTTCCAGATTTTTTATAAACAATTGACTTTGACTTTAATTGACTTTATACATAAACATTTCTTTACGTTACTATTGATAAAATTGTAATGAAATATAAAGAAAAAAATATATATATAAACTAAAAATGTAAAAGGCAGAAACATTTGCAATAATTTTAGTTAGTGTATTATATAGATATTTTTTGAGCACAGAAAAGAAATGTTACAATTGAGTCAACCTCGATAAACACTGCCACTCAATACATCAATGCTGTATGTTTTTGTTTCTATGCACACGTAAGAAAATGTATACATGGTAGAACAAAGTAAAATACATAAAAATACTAATGATGTATTTTAACATTGTGTTCTCAGTTAGGGTTAAGATACTAAGGATAAAGTAATATCTAACTCTTTACATATGAGAATTTAGCAAAAGAAAGTTAACAAATTACTGTGACAATGAGCTCATTCACACTTTTTGTATATGACCTATTAATATATTAACAATATAAAGACTACAATTTATAAACTATGAATTAACTATAAACTAATAGTTGATTGATAATAAAAGTTGATTGATACTTTATTAATGTATACTTAATGCAAAGTGTTAATGACTTTTTGTAAAGGAGTATAAATGTAATATAATTACTATGTTCCAATGAATGTGTGCCTCATACCGGTTAACATTTAGTGTGTGAGCCTTGTTTCATTTAATGATTTTATCTTCTGCTTTAAAATAATCAATGAGCAATTTACATTTTTAATAATTTATAACTATTGGATTTTTTTCATCCTGTAATCGATTTATCGAAGAAATAATCGACTAATCAATCAATTAAATAAAAAATCAATTAATCAATTATGTAGCCGTAAACTCCAGTTTACAATAAATTACTTGTTATAACTGGTACAGAGTAGACAGCAATGTTGTTATCGCTTATGTTATGTTATCTTTTTTATCCCTAATAGTCTGTCATCCTTTGTCATCTAAGCTTTAAAAATGGATACCAAACTTTTGTTTTCACTCCTGTAGTCCAGACTGATTCCATCTCAGACGGACTCTAGTGCTTCACGTCCCATCCTCCCAGTGGTGGGTGCTACCCAGTCCATCGCTCCCTCTCAGGCTGCTAACTTCATGAATGACGCTATAGAGAAAGCCCGCAAGGCAGCTGAGCTGCAGGCCAAGATCCAGTCCACGCTGGCCATGAAACCAGGAATTCTGGGTGCTTTGGGAAACACAGGCCCACATAACCTGGTAGCCCTGGCCAACCTGCACGCCATGGGCATTGCACCACCGTGAGTGTTTGTATATATGTAGAAAAGATCGTCTTTTTTGTACATAATCTGAAGAAGAATATTGGGAGCAAGCTTCATGTTTCCTAGTAACAGTTTTGTTAAAGTGCAATGTGATTTCATGTTAAGGAGGAATTTATTGTTAAAATTTTTTTAAAGTTTTCACATATTTGCTTATAGTAAAGTGGAGCCTCGTGAAATCACAAAGCCAACTCCCCTCATTTTGGATGAGCTCGGACGAACTGTTGATGCCAGTGGGAAAGAAATTGAGCTCATACATCGTATGCCCACTCTAAAAGGTACCACACACTGCTACAGAAATATGAATGTCTCACATTTGGTTGTTTTGAAATGCACTTTTCCTAATGTTCTCTTTTTGTTTTATTTTTTCCCTCTGTCTCTAGCAAACATCAGAGCGGTGAAGAGGGAACAGTTTCGGCAACAGTTAAAGGAAAAACCCAGCGATGACCTGGAATCCACATCTTACTTTGACCCACGAGTGGCCCTTACTCCTGCACAGAGAGCCAAGAAAGGCTTTAGGTTCCATGAACAGGGGCGCTTTGAGAAGATCGCCCAGCGCATACGCACCAAGGTAGGCAACAGCATCCCTCTTTATTTTTGACTAAAATGCATAGATTAAAAATTTGATTTAAAAAAAAAAAAAAAAAAAAACCTTCAATAATGGTTGAGGAATCATATTATCTCCTATACTCAGGCTCAGTTGGAGAAGTTACAGATGGAGATTGCTCAGGCTGCCAAGAAGACAGGCATACAGGCGTCCACTAAACTAGCTCTTATTGCCCCCAAGAAAGAGCTGGGAGAGGGGGAGATTCCTCATATAGAGTGGTGGGACTCCTACATCTTGCCTTCCCACATAGAATTGTAAGAGTCAAAAGCTTTCAAATCTGCTACAGACAATTATAAAATATAAAAAGACAAGTTTAGGGGAAAAAGCATGCTGGTCCAAAGTCGTATTGACATTGTGCAGGATTCAGGCTGTCTTTTCCATATAATC
The DNA here is from genome assembly GCF_024489055.1 of Chanodichthys erythropterus. Classification (NCBI taxonomy): domain Eukaryota; kingdom Metazoa; phylum Chordata; class Actinopteri; order Cypriniformes; family Xenocyprididae; genus Chanodichthys; species Chanodichthys erythropterus. Next base: position 10,384,071 of record NC_090222.1, read on the forward strand.
TGGCAGTTATGTAGTTCCTTTTGATAATTAATAACAGAATTGAGTGAAATTGGTCATATTAAATTTCTTCTGTTCTTTTTTTCAGATCTGCATGTACAAATTTAGATGAGGTGGAAATGCATGGAGTCACCAACCTAGTTGAACACCCCATTCAGATGGCCCCTCCAGGTATTCATGCATGTATTGAACATCAAAACATTCTGCAGACAGTAACTGGTTGAATTTCAAAAGACTCATTGATCCGAATATTTGGCCTAACCTTTTATGTTTCTATTTCCGTTTTTCTCTTTTTGCTTCTCTTTCTCAGTGGATACAGATAAGCCAGTGACTCTGGGTGTGTATTTGACTAAGAAGGAACAAAAGAAGTTGAGGAGACAAACTCGTAGAGAAGGCCAGAAAGAGGTGCAGGAAAAGGTCCGATTGGGTCTTATGCCTCCACCTGAACCCAAAGGTACATCATCAGCCAGACACCTACCAGTAAGACAGAGGAAGTTTAAATGTATAATATGTTATATATATATTAACCAACCAGCCAAAGGTTTGGGTACATCTCAACAGTTATAAATAATGAGCCACACAGCTCATTCTTTATAACTGTTATTATTCAATTAAAGGTTTTTCACATTTTCCACAATTTAGGGTTTGGTTTGGTTTAGGGTTAGTTGAATGTAATTATGCATAATTTACAGTTATTACTATAGTAACTACATGCAACATATGTAACTATGGCACTATAAAATAAAGTGTTACCAAAACTAATAGCAAGCAAACATAGTATTAATAGTCATTCATTTTAGTTAAGATATACTATGATAAATTTGAACATGGATTTTTATTCTTATTTCACATTCATACATACATAGACTTTCATGGAATATTAGATCAAGAATATTTCCTCAAAAGTCATGGAAATTTAGTGGTAAAAATGTG